>NW_016821451.1:115640-127970 GCF_001698545.2 Rhinopithecus bieti | reverse complement strand
AGGTCTGTTGGAGATTGCTTGAGGTCCACTCCAGACCCTGTTTGCCTTGGTATCAGCAGCAGAGGCTGCAGAAGATAGAATATTGCCGAACAGCGAGTGCACCTGTCTGATTCTTGCTTTGGAAGCTTCCTCTCAGGGGTGTACTCCACCGTGTGAGGTGTGGGGTGTCGGTCTGCCCCTAGTGGGTGATGTCTCCCAGTTAGGCTACTCAGGGGTCAGGGACCCACTTGAGCAGGCAGTCTGTCCGTTCTCAGATCTCAACCTCCGTGTTGGGAGATCCACTGCTCTCTTCAAATCTGTCAGACAGAGTCGTTCGTGTCTGCAGAGGTTTCTGCTGCTTTTTGTTGTTGTTATTGTTGTTGTTGTTTAGCTGTGCCCTGTCCCCAGAGGTGGAGTCTACAGAGACAGGCAGGGCTCCTTGAGCTGCTGTGAGCTCCATCCAGTTCGAGCTTCCCAGTGGCTTTGTTTACCTACTTAAGCCTCAGCAATGGTGGGCGCCCCTCCCCCAGCCTCTCTGCTACCTTGCCTTTAGATTGCAGACTGCTGTGCTAGCAATGAGGGAGGCTCTGTGGGCGTGGGACCCTCCCAGCCAGGTGTGGGATATAACTCCTGGTGTGCCCGTTTGCTAAGTCCCTTGGTTAAGTGCAGTATTGGCGTGGGAGTTACCCAATTTTCCAGGTGTTGTGTATCTCAGTTCCCCTGTCTAGGAAAAGGGATTCCCTTCCCCCTTGTGCTTCCCAGGTGAGGTGATGCCTCTCCCTGCTTCAACTCTCGCTGGTCGGGCTGCAGCAGCTGACCAGCACCGATTGTCTGGCACTCCCTAGTGAGATGAACCCAGTACCTCAGTTGAAAATGCAGATATCACCTGTCTTCTGTTTCGCTCGCACTGGGAGCTGGGAGCTGGAGACTGGAGCTGTTCCTATTCGGCCATCTTGCCCCGCCCCCCTGTACACAATTGTAACTGCCATCTTTCCTTCTCCTTCTCCCTACCCTCTGGTACCTTAGTGAACCAATTATCTACTCTCGGTCTCTGGAGATTTCTCCGTTTTGGACATTTTATATAAATGGAATCATCTAATATGGTTTTTCTTGACTGTGTTTTTACTTAGCAAAACGTTTTCAAAGTTCATTCATGTTGTTTATTATTTCGTTTTTTGTTTATTTGTTTTTTGAATCAGAGTCTTGCTCTATCGTCCAGGCTGGGGTGCAGTGGCACCATCTTGGCTCACTACAACCTCTACCTCCTGGGTTCAAGCAGTTCTCCTCCCTCACCTCAGCTTCCTGAGTAGCTGGGATTCCAGGCTCGCACCACCACACCCAGCTAACTTTTGTATTTTTAATAGAGACAGGGTTTCACCGTCTTAGCCAGGCTGACCTCGAACTCCTGACCTCCTGATCTACCCACCTCAGCCTCTCAAAGTGCTGGGATTACAGGCATGAATGACCACACCTGCCTACTACTTCATTTTTTTTATAGCTGAATAATATTTCATTTTGTGCATATATCACATTTCATTTATCAGTTCATTTGATGAACATTTGGGTTTCTATTTTTTGGTTATTATGAATAGCCAAACTTGTGCACATGTTTTTGATTGGACACGTATTTTAATTATCTTAGGCATATACCTAGAGGGAATTGTTGGGGATTTTGTGTCTAATTTGTTGAGGCTGGACATGGTGGCTCATGCCTATAATCCTAGCGGTTTGTGAGGCTGAGACAGAAGGGTTGCTTGAGGCCAGGAGTTTGAGACTCAACCGGGCAACCTAGTGAGATCTTGTCTCTACAAAGAAATTAATTAGCTGAGTGTGTTCGTTTGCACCTATAGTCCCAGCTACTCGGGAGGCTGAGGCAGGAGCCCAGGAATTCAAGGCTATAGTGAGCCATGATTGTACCACTGTACTCCAGCCTGGGTGACAGATCAAGACCCCCAACTTAAAAAAACAAAACAACAACAACAAAACAACTTATTGAGGAACTAGCAAACTGTTTTCTCCACATTCTTGCCAAAACTTGCTATTTTCCATTTTTATAGCCTTTCTAATGGGTGTTAAGTAGTATCTCATTGTGATTTTGATTTGCATTTCTCTGATGACTAATGATGTTAAGTATCATCCTGGTTATTGGTCATCTATGTATAGTCCATGCAGAAATTCAGATCCTTTGCTCATTTTTATATTGGGTTTTCTTTTTGTTATTGAGTTGTAAGAGTTCATTGTATATTTTGGATACACATCCCTTATCAGATAGACATATGATTTGCAAATATTTTTTCCTATTCTGTGGGTTACCTTTTCGCTTTCATGTTGGTATCCTTTAAAGCACAAATAGTTTTTTATTTTGATGAAATCTAAATTATCTGTTTTCTTTTTTTGCTCATTCTGTTGATGTCATATTTAAGAATTCTTTACCATATCTACAGCCATAAAGATTCATTCCTGTGTCTTCTTCTAAGAGTTTTATCATTTTAGCTCTTACATTTAGGTCATTTGTTCATTCGAGTTGATTTTTTATATGGTATGAAGTAAAGGTACAGCTTAATTTTTTGTACATCACTAGCCAGTTGTCCCATCATCATTTACTGAAAAGTCTCTTCTTTTCCCTTTAAATAGTCTTGGCATACTTTTAAAAAACTGGTTGACCATAGATGCTTGGGTTTATTTCTGGACTCTCAGTTCTACTCTGTTGATCTGTCTGTGTATCCTCATGTTGGTACTGCACTCTTTAAATTACTGTTGCTGTGTAGTAAATTAGAAGTATGAAAGTGTGAGTCTTAAACTTTGTTCTCTTCAAGTTTATTTTGACTATTCTGGGTTTTCTGCTATTCCATCTGATTTTTAGAATCAGCCTGTTAATTTCTATAAAGAAGTCACCTGGGATTTTGATAGGAACTGGATTTAATCTGTAGAGCAAATTGGGGTTTATTATGATCCTAGCAATAGTCTACTGATTCATCAACATGACTGTTTTCCCATTTATCTAGATCTTTTAAAATTTCTTTCAGCAGTATTTGCAGTTTTCAGTGTAGAACTCTTATACTTCCTTTGTTTGATTTTTTTTCCCAGTAATGTATGATGGTTAATATTGAGTGTCAACTTGAGTGTATTGAAGGATGCAAAATATTGTTCCTGGGTGTGTCTGTGAGGGTATTTGCCAAAGGAGATTAAAATTTGAGTTCAGTGGACTGGGAGAGGTAGACCCTCTCTCAGTCTGGGTGGGCGCAATCTAATCAGCTGCCAGCACAGCTAGAATGAAGCAGGCAGGAGAATATGGAAAGACTAGACTGGCTGAGTTTCCAGCCTTCATCTTCCCCCATCCCCCTTCCTGGATGCTTCCTGCCCTTGAACATCGGACTCTTAAGTTCTTCAGCTTTTGGACTCTTAGACTTACACCAGTGACTTGCTGGGGGCTCGTGGGCCTTCTGCCACAGATTGAAGGCTGCACTGTCAGCTTCCCTACTTTTGAGGTTTTGGGACTCGGACTGGCTTCCTTGTTCCTCAGCTTGCAGATGGCCTGTTGCAGCACTTCACCTTATGATCATGTGAGTCAATATGCCTTAAAAAACTCCCTTTCATGTATACATCTATCCTATTAGTCCTGTTCCTCTAGAGAACCCTGACTGATACATAATGTTTTTGATGCTATTGTAAATGGAATTTTTTTTAATACTTTAAGTTCTAGGGTACATGTGCACAACATGCAGATTTGATACATAGGTATACATGTGCCATGTTGGTTTGCTGCACCCATCAACTCATCATTTACATTAGGTATTTCTCCTAATGCTATCCCTCCCCCAGCCTCCAACGCCCCAACACGTCCCGATATGTGATGTTCCCCACCCTGTGTCCAACTGATTCAATTCCCACCTATGAGTGAGAACATGTGGTGTTTGGTTTTCTGTCCTTGTCATAGTTTGCTGAGAATGATAGTTTCCAGCTTCATCCATGTCCCTGCAAAGGACATGAATTCATCCTTTTTTATATTCCATGGTGTGTATGTGTCACATTTTCTTAATCCTATCTATCATTGATGGACATTTGGGTTGGTTTGTAAATGGAATTTTTTACTTAATTTCATTTTCATATTTTTCTTTGCTAGTTATAGAACTATAATTGATTTTGTATATTGATCTTCTATCCTGTAACCCTTGCTCAACTTGTTTATCCCTTTTAATGGTTTTTTTCTATATGTAGTTTTACTGCTTTTAATGTAAATGCCTTATATTTCTTTTTTTTTTTGGCTTTTGCCTAACTGCCCTGCCTAGAACCTACAGTACAGTGTTGAATAGAAGTGGTGAGTGCAGACTTATTTTTCTTATTTCTAATCTTAGTGGGCTACGTATATAGTTTTTCACAATTATGAAATGCTGCTGTGTATGTGAGCTGCGGATTTTTCTTTTTTTCTTTTTTTGGGACGGAGTCTTGCCCTGTCGCCCAGGCTAGAGTGCAGTGGTACGATCTTGGCTCTCGGCAACCTTCTCCTTGCCTCCTGTGTTCGAGCAGTTCTCCTGTCTCAACCTCCTGAGTAACTGGGATTACAGGTGCCCGTCGCTGTACCCGGCTAATTTTTGTGTTTTTAGTAGAGATGGGGTTTCACCATGTTGGCCAGGCTGGTCTCAAACTCCTGACCTCGTGATCCATCTGCTTCGGCCTCCCAAAGTGCTGGGATTACAAGCACGAGCCACCGCGCCCAGCCAGCTGTGAATTTTTCATAGATACCCTTGATCACATTGTGGAACATCCCTTCAAGAGCTACTTTGTTGAATGTTTTTATTATTAAAGAGTATTGGATTTTTTCTGGTTCATTTTTCTGCATCTGTTGAGCTGATCATGTGATTTTTTTTTTAAATTCTATTGATATGATGTAGTCTATCATTTGGTTTTCTAATGCTGAACCAACCTTGTATCCCTGACATTAATCTCACTATCACGGTTTATAATCTTTTTCTATATTGCTGCTTTCGGTTTGCTTGTATTTCATTGAGGAATTTTGTGTTCATATTCCTAAGAGATACTGCTCTATAGTTTTCAGGTGATGTGTTTATCTGGTTTTGGTGTCAGAGTAATATTAGCCTCCTAAAATGAATCGGGAAGTGTTTTCTTCTCTTTTTGTAACGAGCGTGAGGAATTAGTATTAACTTCTTTAAATATTTAGTGGAATTCAACAGTGAAGCCATCTGGACCTGGGCTTTTCTCTGTGGGTCGTTTCTTGATTACTAATTCAATCTTTTACTTGTTATAGGTCTGTTCAGATTATCTATTACTTCTTGGGTTGGTTTTGGTAGCATGTAGCTTTCTAGGAATTTTTTCCTTTCATCTCATATATCTAATATATTGTTATACAATTGTTTATAACATTCCTATAGAATCTTTTTTACTTCTTTCAGCTTAGTAGTATGTCCTGACTTATATATGATCCTACTAATATGCGTCTTCTCTCTTTTGTTCATGGTCAATCTAGCTAAAGTTTTGTTAATTTTGTTAATCTTTTCAAAGAACACCTTTGGTTTCCTTTATTTTCTCTATTGTTTTTCTAGTTTTGATTTCATATACTTTTTGCTCTAAACTTTATTATTTCCTTCCTTCTGCTTGCTTTAGGTTTATTTTGCTCTTCCTTTTCCAGTGTCTTAAGGTTGATAGGTTGTTGGTTTGAGATGTTACTTTTTCTTTATATATATTTATAGCTATAAATTTTTCCCTTTTCACTGCTTTAGCTGAATCCCATAAGTTTTGCTCTGTTGGATCTTTATTTTCATTCATCTCAATGTGTTTTCTGATTTCTCTTTTGCTTAATTTTTGGGTCAGTTCTTTTTGTTTTGTTTATATAGCACATATTTGTACGTTTTCCAATGTTTTT
The DNA here is from genome assembly GCF_001698545.2 of Rhinopithecus bieti. Taxonomy (NCBI): domain Eukaryota; kingdom Metazoa; phylum Chordata; class Mammalia; order Primates; family Cercopithecidae; genus Rhinopithecus; species Rhinopithecus bieti. The sequence goes on along the minus strand of NW_016821451.1, from coordinate 122,110 downwards.
GGTTACTGACTTCTAGTTTCATTCTATTGTAGTTGGAAAACATACTTTGTATTATTTCTTTTTTTTTTTTTGAGACGGAGTCTCGCTCTGTCGCCCAGGCTGGAGTGCAGTGGCCAGATCTCAGCTCACTGCAAGCTCCGCCTCCCGGGTTTACGCCATTCTCCTGCCTCAGCCTCCCAAGTAGCTGGGACCACAGGCGCCCGCCACTTCGCCCAGCTAGTTTTTTTGTACGTTTTTAGTAGAGACGGGGTTTCACCGTGTTAGCCAGGATGGTCTCGATCTCCTGACCTCGTGATCCGCCCGTCTCGGCCTCCCAAAGTGCTGGGATTACAGGCTTGAGCCACCATGCCTGGCCATATTATTTCTATCCTTTAAAATTATGGAGGTTTGTATTATAGCCAAGTATATGATCTATCCTGGAGAAGCTTCATGTGTGCTGGAGAAGAATATATGTTCTGCTTTTGATGGGTAGGTGTTCTATAGATGTCTGTTAGGTTTAGATGATTTATAGTGTAGCTCAATTCTGTATGTCTTTTTTTTTTTAATTTTTAAAATTTTTATTTATATTTCTTAACTTTTATTTCAAGTTCAGGAGTACATGTGCAGATTTGTTATATAGGTAAACTCAGGTCATGTGAGTTTGTTGTACAGATTATTTAGTCACCCAAGTTATAAGCCTAGAACTTATTAGTTATTCCTCCAGATTCTCTCTTTCCTCCCACCCTCTACCTTCAGGTAGGCCCCAGTATCTGTTGTTCCTCTCTATGTGTTCATGTGTTCTCATCAATTAGCTCCCATTTATAAGTGAGAACATGCAGTATTTGATTTTCTGTTGGTGTGCTAGTTTGCTAAAGATAATGGCCTTCAGAACTATCCATGTTCCTGCAAAGAAGATAGTCTCATTCTTTTTTTATGGCTGCATAGTATTCCATAATGTGTATGTACCACGTTTTCTTTGTCCAGTCTACCAGTGATGGGATTTAGGTTGACTCCATATCTTTGCTATTGTGAATAGTGCTGCAGTGAGCATATGTGTGCATGTGTCTTTGTAATAGAATGATTTCTATTATTTTGGGTATACAACCAGTAGTAGAATTGCTGGGTCAAGTGATAGTTCTTTTTTTAGCTCTTTGAGGAATTGCCACACTGCTTTCCACAAATGGTTGAACTAATTTACACTCCCACCAACAGTGTATAAGTATGCCTTTTTCTCCATAACCTCACTACATTCTGTTATTTTTTGACTTTTTAGTAATAACCATTCTGACTGATGTGAGACGGTATCTCATTGTGGTTTTGATTTGCATTTCTCTAATGATCAGTGATGTTGAGCTTTTTTTTTGTATGCTTGTTGGCCACAGTGTATCTTGTTTTGAAAGTGTCTGTTCATGTCCTTTGTCCCCTTTTTAGTGGGGTTGTTTGTCTTTTGCTTGTTAATTTAAGTTCCTTGTAGATATTGGATATTAGATCTTTGTTGGATGTATAGTTTGCAAATATTTTCTCTCATTCTGTTTACCCTTGATAGTTTCTTTTGCTGTACAGAAGCTCTTTCTTTTAATTAGTTCTCATTTATCAATTTTTGCAGTTGCTTTTGGCATTTTTATCATGAAATCTTTGCTCATTCTTATGTTCAGAATAGTATTGTCTAGGTTGTCTTCCAGGATTTTTATAGTTTTAGGTTTTACATTTAAGTCTTTAATCCATCTTTAGTTAATTTTTTATATGGTGTAAGGAAGATTCAATCTTCCATTTTCAGTCTTCTGCCTATGGCTAGTCAGTTATTCTAGCACCATTTATTGAATTTGGAGTCTTTCCCCCATTCCTTGCTTTTGTCAGCTTTGTCAAAGATCAGATGTTTGTGGGTGTGGGGGCCTATTTCTGGGTTCTCTAACCTGTTCTATTTCTCTATATATCAGTTTTTGTACCAATACCATGCTATTTTGGTTATGGTAGCCATGTGGTATAGTTTGAAGTCAGGTAACATGATGTCTTCAGCTTTGTTCTTTCTGCATAGGATTGCCTTGGCTATCTGAGCTCTTTTTTGGTTCCATGTGAATTTTAAAATAGTTTTTTTTTTTTTTTTTAAGTTCTTCGAAGGATGTGATTCATACTTTGCTAAGAATAGCATTGAATCTATAAATTGTTTTGGCGGTAGGGCCATTTTAATGGTATTGATTCTTCCTATCCATGAGCATGGAATGTTTGTCCATTTGTTTGTGTTGTCTGATTTATTTGAGCAGTGTTTTGTAGTTTCTCTTGTAGAGATCTCTTACCTCCCTCATTAGCTGTATTTCTAGATATTTTATTTTTCTGGCAATTATGAGTGGGATTGCATTCCCAGTTTATCTCTTGGCTTGACTGTCGTTGGTGTATAGAAATGCTGGTTATTTTTGTATATTTGTTTTGTATCCTGAGACTTTCTTGATCAAAAAGTTAGAAAGATCTCAATTTGACAACCTAACATCACAGCTAAAAGAACTAGAGAACCAAGAGTAAACCAACCCCAAAGCTAGGAGAATGCTAGAAATAATCAAAGTCAGAGCTGAACTGAAGGAGGTTGAGACACGGAAAACTATTCAAATGATCAACAATTCCAGTTGATTTTTTGAAAAAATTAATAAAATAGACTGCTAGCTAGACTAATGAAAAGAGAGAAGATCCAAATAAATACAATTAGGAATAAGGGGAATATCACCACTGATCCCAGAGAAATACAAACAACTATCAGAGAATACTATAAACACCTCTGTGCACATAAACTAGAAAATTTAGAAGAAAGGGATAAATTCCTGGACACATATAGCCTCCCAAGACTGAACCAGGAAGACATTGATTCCCTAGACAGACCAATAATAAGCATTGAAATTGAATCAGTGATAAATATTGTACAACTAAAAAAAGCTCAGAACTGGATGGTTTCACAGCTGAATTCTACCGGAGGTACAAAGAAGAGCTGGTACCATTTCTATTAAAACCATTCCAAGAAACTGGGAAGGAGGGACTCCTCCCTAACTAATTCTATGAGGCCAACATCATCCTGATACCAAAACCTGGCTGAGACACAGCAACAACAAAAAAGAAAACCTCAGGCATCTTCTTCAGGCGTGCAAAAATTCTCCACAAAATACTGGCAAACTGATTGCAGCAACACATCAAAAAATGTATCCATCATGACCAAGTAGGCTTTATCCTTGGGATGCAAGATTGGTTCAGCATATGCAGATCAATAAATGTGATTCATCACAAAAACAGAACTAAAGTCAAAACCACATGCTTATCTCAATAGTTGTAGAAAAGCTTTTGATGAAATTTAACCTCCTTAATGTTAAAACCCTCTATAAACTAGGTATTGAAGGAACATACCTCAAAATAGTAAGAGCCATCTATGACAGATCCACAGCCAGGATCATATCGAATTGGCAAAATCTGGAAGCATTCCCCTTGAAGATTGGCACCAGACAAGGATGCCCTCTCTCACCTATTCAGCATTAGTATTGGACATCTACCCAAAGCAATCAGGCAGGAGAAAGAAATATCAGGCATCCAAATAGGAAGAGAGGAAGTCAGTCTGTCTCTGTTTCAGACAACACAATTCTATATTCAGAAAACCCCATAGTTGTGGCCGCAGAGCTCCTTAAGCTGATAAAAATTCTTGTATTTTCTTAGTAATCTTCAGCTTGGTTTTATATCCAGTATTGAAAGTGTGATATTACACCCTCCAACTGTTATTGTTGAATCATTTATCTTTCATCTCCCCATTCTGTATTCCTTTTCATTTTCAATTAATATATTTTAGTACTTTCCTTATACACACACATATACACTCACACACACACACACAGACACCATATGTAATATGTAATGTAATTTGTGAATTTGTATTATCATCTGTAGTTACTTGCTTTCAACATCAAAAACTTCCTTTAATGTTTCTTGTAAGGTAAGTCGGCTATCAACAAAATCTCTTAGTTTTTTTTTGTTTGTTTGTTTGTTTTTTTTTTTTTTTTTGAAGACGGAGTTTCGCTCTTGTTGCCCAGGCTGGAGTACAATGGCGCAATCTCAGCTCACTGCAACCTCCACCTCCCCAGGTTCAAGTGCTTTTCCTGCCTCAGCCTCCTGTGTGGGGGATTATAGGCATGCACCACCATGCCTGGCTAAATTTTTTGTATTTTTAGTAGAGAGGGTTTCTCCATGTTGGTCAGGCTGGTCTTGAACTCCCAACCTCAGGTGATCCGCCTGCTTTTGCCTCCCAAAGTGCTGGGATTACAGGTGTGAACCACTGCACCTGGCTTATCTCTTAGTTTTTATCTGGGAACATCCTTATTTTGCCTTCACTTTTGAATGGTAGTTTTGCTGGATATAGGATTTCTGGCTGACAGGTTTGGAGTTTTTTTAAATCTTATTTTATTTTATAGTACTTTGAATATGTTATTGCATAATTTCTGGCCTTCATTGTTTCTGCTGAGAAGTCAGCAGTTAGTTTATTGGTGTTTCCTTTTAAGTGCTGAATTATTTTTCTCTTGCTGCTTTAAAGATTTTTTTTCCTTGTTTGTAACTTTCATAATTTGTACTATTATGTGTCTGTATGTGGATCTCTTTGTATTTATCATACTTGGAATTTGTTAAGCTTCCTGGATGTGTGTTTTTCAATAAATTTCAGAAGTTTTAAGATAATGTTTTTTTGAAATTTTTTTGCTCTTTTCTTTCCTTTGGGTATGCTCATTATGTGTATGTCGGTGCACTTAGTGGTGTTTCACATTTTTCGGAGTCTCTTAATTTTTCCTCATTTTTTTTTCTTCATCTACCTGTCTTTCTGTCTATCTATCTGTCTATCCATCCATCCGATTTTGAGACAGGGTCTTGCTCTCTTGTCCAGGCTGGAGAGCAGTGGTGTGATCATAGCCCATGGCAGCCTTGAACTCCAGGGTTTAAGGATTCTTCCCGCCTCAGCTTTCCGAGTAGCTAAGACTACAGGCATGCACCACCACGCCTGGCTAATTCTTTTATTTTTTGAAGAGACAGAGTCTTGCTATGTTGCCCAGGCTGATCTCTAACTACTGGGCTCAAGCAATCCTCCCTCCTCAGCCTCTCAAAGTGATGGATCACAGGTAGGAGCTGCCATTCCTGGCCTTGTTTTTGTTCTTCAGATGTCATAATATCCATTTGTCTTCTAGTTTGCTGATTATTTCTTCTGGCAGTTTGACTCTACTATTGAGTCCTTCTAATTAATACTTAATTTCAGTTACTGTAGTGCATAATTTCATAATATTCATTTTTTTAAAAAATGCTATCTCGGTTTCTTTCCTATTTCATTTGGACTTGTGTTTATTTCTTTGGTCATTGTTTAATTCTTTAATCATGGTTTTCTTTAGGTCTTTGAACATATTTACAATGCCTACTTTGAAGTATTTTTCTATTAAATTTGACATGTGGTTACCTTCACAGGCAATTTCTGTTGCTTGCTTTTTTCCCCCTAGTATGTGGATCGTACCCCTCCATTTCTTTACATACCTTATAATTTTTCATTAGAAAATCAACATTTTAGTTAATATATTGTGGATACTCTGGATATTTGTCCCATGATTCTACTGGGGCTAGTTATGGTTGCCTGCTTGTTTTTTTTTTTTGTTGTTGTTTTGTTTTAAGTCACTTTGCTAAGTTATTTTAGTACGATTTCATCCCCTCTCACTTCATAGTATTAAGCTTCTGATGTTGTTTGTTATGGAGATGTATCTTTGGGTATGTCCTCTGTTACCCTGGTATGGTTTTGGCAGAGCCCTTTCTCCTTTTACTGATTATAACTAGATTTGAAACTACTAATCTCAAGCTTATTACTCTATCATTTGCAACATTTTGGGGGGACATAAATTTCTCTACAAACTAATAAGTTTGTGGCCCCTTTGAAAGAATTATTTTAGAGGTCAGTGTTGACATTTATCCCGAACCCAGTGGGCTCCTCTCAGTTGTCTCTTTACTCAGTTCTCTCTTCCTATATAACCTAGTCCTTGAATCTTTGAATCTTTTTCTAGTTGTTGTTTGCCACAATCGTAGATGTTTTTCATAGAGTACTTAGGCTTCAACTCTATGCCCTGTTGAATGTTTGAATTTTTGGCAATCTGAACGGTTAACAGAAATCAATGTAATTTTAAGGTGTTTTTTTTTTTAATATAACAAGGGAGCCTGACTGTTTCTTAGTGTGTTTTGATAAGGTCTATTTGTAATTTCATTCTATAAACTGTCCTTTGTGTATTTTTAAGTTTCTCTACTTTTCTGATAAGAACAATCACTTCACTTGTAGTATGATTTGGTGTTAAGTGCAACTAGAAGAAATAACAAATTCTGATCAGAATATTTTGAACTTTAACTTCATTGAGGGATTATTGTATCATTAACAGAATTGGTGATGAGAGGAGAAAGAAGATTTGAGAAAGGAGGTGATAACTTTAGTTGTGTTTTTTTTTTTTTTTTCT
>NW_016821451.1:75149-115040 GCF_001698545.2 Rhinopithecus bieti | reverse complement strand
TTTTTTTTTTTTTTTTTCTATATTTGATCTTATTGGAGCTATAATTTAGCACTTTAATGTTAACATTTATAAAAATTAATATGTTATTTTAAATACAGAGTTAATGCTAGTAGGAGCAGGACTGTGCAAGATTAAGTGTGGAAAAACTGGAGTTGGACAAATGGGCCTATCATTCATTTCCATTGGGTCATCACTTATGTGATTTTTTTGATTCAACTCCAGAAATATTTATGTTGTTAGACACTGTTTCTAGGTGACTTTAGTATGGGAAGGGGTAAACATAGACAAAAATCCTCCTCTTGCCACCGCGGGCGGCCACGTGTTCAGTACTTTTACACATGCCTGAAGGATGAAAGGAGGCTCAAACGTAGATCTTGTGTACATTATTTTGTCTAGACTATTTGCTTGCTTTTATTTTTTCACAGATCTGTTAATTCTTATTACCAGTTTTTTAGGAATCTTAATGTAGATTTAGTGGTATCTCTTATACTTGTTATATGTTAACCATTTTTGAGGTTGCAGGAGGGCCTTAAAGTGTTTGCAACTACCAGCAATTGAAGGAGATTAAACAGCAACAACAACACAACAACAAAAACTTAATCTTCATCCTGTGTTGGGTGGAGTTTGGCAAAAGACTTTTTTGTGTTGTCAAAAGCAACCTACTTAGGATTCTTTCTGTTTTGAGATTATTTTTATAGACAATATTTGCTTTTATTTAGAAAGAGTTTAATCTAGTAAATAAAACATATACTTCTAATGATTCCTTTTGAAAAAATATGACCCTTATTTAAGGGCTAAAAATTTGAAAGAAAATACTGTTATGAATACAGCATGTCTTTGATACATCTTAATTAATTAGCACTTGCGATTTGTCTTGCACTATTTTAGCTCTTGGAGAAACAAAGAGTAAAGTTTCCTTGAAGGAAGACATAGAGTAATGGGGAAGCTTTGTATGCTGTTTAACTGCCATAAAACATAGTAAAGATAGAGAAAGTCTTGGAGGAGAGTTATTATTTGAGCTGGATTTTGAAGACTAAAAGGAGAGGTTACTGTGCTGAGGAAATTAGAGAGGTAATTCTGCCTAGCTGGACTAGCATGTAGAGACACATGGGCATGTGAAAGAGCATTCCTTCAGAGTAGCAGATGGATTGGTGTCATTCAATGATAAGGACTTATGAGTTGGGGAAAGCAAGAATGTGATGCCAGACAGGCTTATTGGGACCAGCCAATGGAAGGTATCAATCATGAGGGGGTACTTAGAGGTTTGGATTTTATCTTGTAAGGATCAGGATGCTATGAAGGATTTTAAACCATGATATTATATGAACAGATTTGTGTGTTCGTATAGTAGAGGTTTCCTTCCGCTGTGCCAGGGCATATGACATAATGGGTTGTAGGTGGGCTGGGATACTATTCTTATGCTAATCCTCAAGGCAGTTATCTGGGCCAAGGATCACTTAGGCTTTTAATTAGTCTCTTTTGGTCAGAGTAGCCTTGTCTGTTTACTTCATATGCTTTATAAATATTATGACTTTCCAAATGTACTATGGCGTGAAAACGCTATAGAAATGTGGGCATAAAATAAGTAGAGTGTGACCATTTAAAAATGTTTTATGGTAATCTTGGCCATCAGTTATCAAACTTTATGATCTCAGAACCTCTTTATGCTCTTAAAAGTTATTGAGTACTCTACAAGATTTTGTTTATGTGGTTTATGTCTATTGGTATTCACTATACCAGAAACTAAAACTGAGAAACTCTTCAAGTACAGTCATGTGCTGCATAAGGATGTTTTGGTCAGTGACGGACTATATACAGCAGTGGTGCTGTAAGATTATAAAAGAACTGAAAAATTTCTATCACCAGTGACATCTTGATGATCCTGACTTTGTGTAGGCCTAAGCTAATGTGTTTTGTGTGTAAGGTTTTAATTAACAAGTTGAAAAAATGAATATTTTAAAATAGAAAAGCTTATAGAATAAGGTTATAAAGACAATGTTTTGTGCAGCTGTACAGTGTGTTTGTGTTTTAAGCTAAGTGTTGTTATAAAAGAGTCAAAAAGTTAAATGTAAAGTTTATGAAGTAAAAAGTTACAGTAAGCTAAGGTCAACTTATTATCCAAGACTGTGTTTTTTTGTTGTTGTTGTTTTGTTTTGTTTTGAAAAAATAAATGTAGTGTAGCCAAAGTGAACAGTGTTTATAAAGTCTGCGGTAGTACAGTAACATCCTAGGCCTTCACATTCACTCATTACTCACTGACTCAACTAGAGTAACTTCCAATCCTGCAGGCTCCTCTTTAGGTATACAGTTATACCACTTTTTATATTTTGTACAGTAGTTTTTACAGTATCTTGTCTGTGTTTGCATATATACACCAATACTTACCATTGTGTTTCAGTGGACTCCAGTATTCAGTATAGGAGCATGGTGTATAGGTTGGTAGCCTAAGAGAAATAGGCTACACCATATAGTCTAGCTGTGTAGAATACTGCCTCATCTAGGTTTGTGTAAGTACACTCTATGATGTTCCCACAGAATCACCTAGTGGTTCATGTCTCAGGATATGTGTTATTAAGTGACACATGACTGTGTATATTTATTCATTTTAAAATAACAATAGTAATAGAAGTTGACAGCTTGATGAAAATTAACTATATTTTCCAAAACTGTAAAATGTAGAAAGAAAAGTAGCATTATTTTAAATTTTGCAATCTTTTAATGTCTGGTTTAATAGAAAGCAGATTCTCATACCTGCTTCTGTAATCAATCTGCTATCATACATATTTTGGTTTAAGCATTCAAAGGGAATCCAGGCTCACATAGATACACAGTTAGAAAAGAGCAATAATATTTAAAAGCCTTTCAAATAATTTTTAATATCTGTTTGTTTTGATGCTAAATTAAAACTTGACCAAGCAGTAGTTTCTTCAGTTTAGTTTTTTCTACATGAAAATCTGGCATATCAAATGAATTTTATACTTAGTTTTCCTGAAATCTATTGGTCTCTCATTTTTAATGGATTTATTTTTACCCATCGTATCAATTTTATAATGTCATATAATGAGCTCTTCTTGGAAATGACATTGACTTGAGGGTCATGCAAATCTTCCTAAATGTTGACACTATTTGATGTAATAATAATAAAAAGAATCATTCATCTAATATGTCACTGGTATCATCAGAAAGTTTTAAGTATTGGAAAATGGTCAGATTATACACCTGGTGAATACCAAGTTTTTCAAAATTGTAATTTTCTCTGAAAACTTGCATTTTACGCATTGGCAATAAATCATTCAGTGGTTTTACCTTTGTGTAGGAAGCTCACTTTCATTTTTGAGAAAAATGTCACGATATCCTATTCTGAGTAATCATTTGGTCTGTACCATTCTTTCAAATCAAAATAATGTTCATAGAAAGCCTCTTCACTAGCAATTTTATACATACTTTTTAAAATTTTGTTATAAAATGACTTTTATACCAATTTATTCTATATATAGAAGTGATTTTATGCATACGCTGTCCCCTTTTGTCACACAGAATCATTAAAAAGAGATAGCATACTCATGATGTGAAATTTACAAAACTAATATTTTTTACTTGCTTACTTAAAGAGGCATTCTTCGCCCACAGTGACAACGTTGGACCTTTCGTGGTCGGTGCTGTCTGTTTGCTCAGATTCTTTTTTTGTTGTTTTCTCGGTGCTTGTATGACAGTGAAGCAATAAGGCAATGATTACTAATTCATTTGACACTGATTAGGCTTGATTTCTACTGCTAAGGCAACCAAAAACCCAGTTGTGTACCCACCCATTGCTTTTGCACCCATCAAGTACAAATGTCAACCAGAATAAGAAAGGCCCCAAATAATAGCTAAGTATGTATCATGAAAATTATTTCGACCAGTGTGGGCGGCGCCCCCTGAGTGTCCGGGGAACTTCTAGGCAGCTCGCATATGTTATACTTTATTGATGCGGTGATTCTTCTGAGGAAGTATAGGACGGGTAAGGAATCACAGATTTATGTCTTGTCTACCAGCATCCCTTATCAGCTTGTCTGTCTAACTTTCTGCACATATTATTAAAACAGACCATAATATCTTATTATAAAAGAGGAAGGAGAAAAAAAAAAAAAAAAAAAAGAAAAAAAAAGAAAGGAGGGAGGGGGGGAGGAGAAGGGGGGAAGAGGATGAAGTAGAAGTAAAACACAAAGATTAAAATATTTAGCTTCATATTTCTTGACCACTTTTCCTTAATTACTTTGCCTCTTTACTGCTTCCTCTTGCCTGTTTCCCTTCTTAGCAAAAGTTTCTTAACCTCAATAATATCTTTATATTACCTAATTTTGGTAAATCTTTTTTATTACAATATGATTTCCATATTTCAGGGACACAGTTTTCCCTGGAAAAATATTCAAAAAAGTGTTCTGTACGTGCAGTGTGAAAGTTGTTTAGGCTTCGGATCAGATAGATGTAATTTCAAAAAACGAGGCGGTCGTGCGGCCGAGGAGGGGCCTACTAATTCGTTGTGTAAGCTTTGGACAATTTGTGTAAATGCTTCAAAGCTTTATTTTCTTAAGTCGCAAAAATAACAATAATAAAATACGCCTTACATTTTGAAAATATTGTTAGAAGACTTTGCTTCATACCGGATTGCAGGCAAGAATGCTATCATGAGTACCTGGCATAATAATTGTGTTCAATAAAAAATACTGGGCGCAGTAGAATTAAAATTGATTGGATCAGGACTATTCTTAATTAAATTGCTTTGTTTCTTTTTTGTCCGCTTTGTGTGGCATAATTTGCAGTAATGAGACAGGCAAAAAGAAAAATGTTTATTAAACTTTTAATGTCCATATACAAAAATAAATTTGTTAATTTTATGGTTTTGATTTGTGTGGCAATTCCCTGAGAATGGTTTATCAATTTTGTTAAGTATGTCAGTCTTCATATGGAAACATTAGAGTATTCACTATTTCTAAATAACAGAAATATATAGTTATATATAATATATATAGACATAAGTAAGTGTAAATATATATATATATATCTTCCCAGATCATACTTGGCAGAAACCTAGAAGACTTCTGCTAGAATACCGTTACTATTGTAGTAAATTCATGTGTAGTCTTGAAACTCTCTGAATGCTAAACAACTAGTTGCTGCTAGCCCTCTCGAACGATCAAATTAATCTTTGAATAACTGCTCTGCCTTAGGAGACGTGCGGATACGTGCTTGGAATTTCGTAAGTGTTATGTAAAGCACTTGGAGCAGCTGTGCTTCTATAAGATACTCAGACTTTTAATTTGGGGCACTTAAAATACATGTAAAAAAATTGGGCGATGAGAGTCTGGCTTCCATTAAAACATTGCTAATGGTTCTTTAATACTAAAATTGCAGCTGTTTGTAACATTAGTAAGTTGGCAAGAAAAATCAGTACTCTGGACTCTATTGGGAAAAGCCAGAAATGATATGTTGAAAAGCAAACATTATTTGTAGAATTTCATTTGGTTATACCAGCAGAATGTGTTATTCTGTGATTTGGAGTTATCATATTCAAATCTAATTTTATAAAAATTGAATAATGTTTTTTAATTATATAATTCCAGATAGCCTTTATAAAGGCTTCTTAGCAATGTGAAGAGTCATTTTCTTAGTTTAAGTTACAATTTTGTTAAACTTTTGAGTATTTCTATGTTAGTTTGGCTTTACAACTCTGTTGAATAGGTTGTTAATAACTTGAAAAAGTTAAACTTTGAGGTAACAAATGTTTGTTACTTTTTTCTCTTTTTATAAGCTATTTGAACTGCTGGGACCTGAAGGACTTGAACTTATTGAGAAACTCCTCCAGAACAGAATTACAATTGTGGATAGATTTCTTAATTCTTCAAATGATCATAGGTTTCAGGTTCTTCAAGGTAAGAAAGTATGCAGTGGTCATTGTAATTTAAAGGAAAGATTCATTGGTTAGAAAATGTTTTTAATGCAATTAATTTTTATTTGGCCTATTATAATTTACTGATATTACTCTGTTAAATAGATTTCAGATATGGCACATTATGAAAAAACATAAGTGATCTAAATAGGAGGGCAGTGTTTGGGTATGGCAGTTTTTGGTAAAAGTTAAAACTACTTAGAATACACAAATTTTCTTCTTTTATTTTGCATATAGGAGGTACACTTGCAGGTTTGTTACATGAGTATATTGTTTGATGCTAAGGTTTGGGATATGGGTTCTGTCACCCAAATGGTGATCATAGTACTTCACAGGTAGTTGTTTATCCCTTTCCCTACTCCCTCTCGCTGTCCTTTTGGAATCCCCATTGTCTCTTGTTTCCATCTTTGTGTCTGTGTATACCCAGTGTGTAGCTCCCACTTATAAGTGAGAACAGGAGGTATTTGATTTTCTATGTTAATTCGCTTAGGATAATGGCCTCTAGCTGCATTCATGTTGTTACAAAGGACATTATGTAGTCATGATTAACTGAAACATTCTAAAGCTTCTTTAACTGTAAAATGATAGCTGTTATGTAGTAAGTTGTAAGAAAAATATTACTATGGACTCAACTCAGGAAACAGAACAATGCATATGTACCATGGTGCATATGTACTGCATTTTTGTTATCCAATCCACTGTTGATGGGCACTTAGGTTGATTCTGTGTCTTTCCTGTTGTGAATAGTGCTGTGATGAACATGTGAGTCCGTATGTCTTTTTGGTAGAATGATTGATTTTGTAGGGGGTATATACCTAGGGATAGGATTGCTGGGTCAAATGGTTAACTGTCAAGCTCTTTCAGAAATCTCCAAACTACTTTTCGTAGTGGCAGGACTAATTTACATTCCCACCAACAGTATACAAATGTTCTCTGTTTTCTGTGACTGAGCCAACATCTGTTATTATTTGACTTTTTAATCATAGCCATTCTGGCTGGTGTGAGGTGGTATCTCATTGTGGTTTTGATTTGCGTTTCTCTGATGATTAGTGTTGATGAGCATTTGTTGGCTGCTTGTATGTCTTTTATTGAGAAGTGTCTGTTAATGTCTTTTGCCCATTTTTTAATGTGGTTATTTGTTTTTTGCTTGTTGATTTAAGTTCTTTATAGATTCTGGATATTAGGCCTTTGTCAGATACAATTATTTTCTCTTATTCTATAGTTTGTCTGTTTACTCGGTTGACAAGTGATACCTAATTAAACTAAAGAGGTTCTGCGGCTGGGCGCGGTGGCGCAAGCCTGTAATCCCAGCACTTTGGGAGGCCGAGACGGGCGGATCACGAGATCAGGAGTTCGAGACCATCCTGGCTAACACAGCGAAACCCCGTCTCTACTAAAAAAATACAAAAAGCTAGCCGGGCGAGGTGGCTGGGGCCTGTAGTCCCAGCTACTCGGGAGGCTGCGGCAGGAGAATGGCGTAAACCCGGAAGGCGGAGCTTGCAGTGAGCTGAGATCCGGCCACTGCACTCCAGCCCCCGGGCGACAGAGTGAGACTCCGTCTCAAAAAAAAAAAAACACATATATACTTACTATGGGCCAAGTAGTAGTGTAATTTCTCTCCAACTTTTTATTTTGAGAACTTTCAAACCCTATAAAGTTACAAGAATAATACAATGATCACTGTTTACCCTTCACGTAGATTCATTAGTCGTTGACACTTTGCTCTTCCTAGACCCTTTACACACACACCTACTTTTTAAATTTTTGCTCAACAATGACAGGAAGTTCTGGATATCATGATACTTTACCTATAAAATCTTTAGCACATATCTAAACACAATACAATTATCACACTGAGCAAATTGAACACTGATAGTGTCATATATTACATATATTTTAAATCCCAGAAAATTAAGAAGAGTTGTCTAGGGAAAAAATTATTTTATAAAAGCTTGACTTAAAACATAGATGATGTGAAACTCAGGTTTTAAGTGATAAATAAGAAAACAATTCCTTTTTTACCTTTACCACAGTGTTTTTTGCTAGCCTTACAAATAGCTTTGGATTTTAAAAAAGTATATGAGCATAAGAAATTTGGCAACTGTCTTCAAACTATTCAACATCTATTCCTTCTTGCAAGTTACGTCCTCATTTTCTTACATTTATGATTATGGCACTAAAAGGAAATGATAAAAACAGCTATAATTTAAATCTAAAATTTCTGACAGATTTTCTGTTTCTTACAGATTCTCTTGATTACTAATGAATGTTCTCAGAGCCTCAAGTTCCTTTGAGATTGTAAGAAACTTGAAAAATATGAATTTAGCAACGTTGTCTGCAGGTCTCTTTATTCTTTAAGTGTATTGAACACTTCTACTCTGCCTTCATCCAAGAGCACTCCCACCTTGTATTAATCAGTTCTCACACTGTAAACAAAGGAGGTTTAATTGGCTCACAGTTCCACATGGCTGGAGGCCTCAGGTAACTGGTAGAAGGTGAAGGGGAAGCAAGGACCTACTTCACATGGTGGCAGGAGAGAGAAGTATGTGCAGGAGGAACTTGCCAAACACTTATAAAACTATCAGATCTCCTGAGAACTCAATCACTATCACTAGAACAGTATGGGGGAAACTGCCCCTGTGATCCAGTCACCTCCCACAAGCTTCCTCCCTTCACACCTGGGATTATGGGGATTACAATTCAAGATGAGATTTGTGTGGGGACACAAAGCCTAACCATATCACACCTGTTGAATAGTATATAATCAGAAATTGCAGTAAGCCAGCAAGGTTTATGAACATCTAAAATGGGTGTCTGCCAAGGAAAATAAATGAGTTTAAATATCTAGTCCTGCAATGTTGTAAATTCTGAGAATTTGGTATTTTATTTTGTCAGTCTCCTAAATATTAATAAAGAGATATTTACTGATTCTAGCTTTTGTTTTTGAGACTGGCCCTCTCCCTCTTGCTCAGGCTAGGGAGCAGTGGCACAATCAGGGATCACTGCAGCCTCAACCTTCTGTGCTCAAGCTATCCTCCCATCTCAGCCTCCCGAGTAGATGGGTCCACAGGTGTGCACCACCATGCCTAGTTAATTAAAGAAAAAAACATTTTTTTTTTTTTTTGGTAAAGATGAAGTCTCCCCATGTTGCCCAGGGTAGTCTTGAACTACTAGCCTCAAGCAGTCCTCCCACCTCAGCCTCCCAGAGTGTTTGGATTACAGGTGTGAGCCACAATGCACAGCCTGATTCCAGCTTTTAATAGTAGTAATTTATTAATGTAAAGTTTAATATAAGTTCAGCTTTACATATTTTTTGGAAACTGTAGATGATGAGTTTTATTTATGTTTATTATGTTGATTTCATAAGTTTTATTCTATTAGTATAGCTTCTTAGAATCAATACCCTGTTCGTATCAGTGTATTCTGACATTGCTATAAAGAAATACCTGACACTGGGTAATTTATAAAGAAAAGAGGTTTAATTGGCTCACAGTTCTGCAGGGTGTACATGAAGCATTACTAACTTTTGCTTCTGGGGAGGCCTCAGGAAGCTTCCAGTCATGGCAGAAGGCAAAAGGGGAGCAGGCATCTTACATATCACAAGGAGCATGAGAACAAGGGGGAGGTGCTACACATTTTTAAACAACTGTTCTAAAAGGATACAAGCCTCTACATAGTTCTTCAGAATAACTTTGTGTTAGAATTACTGTTAAGGATATTCATTTCATTTTTGCATGTCAGTCTCTACAGTTAACCTAACCCAGCAAGGAGAACCATACATTTAAACATTCACTGCTTTACAACTTGATTTTTTGAAATAGCCTATTATACTCAGCCTTACAGGATTCCAGTATGTTCTAATTAGGACCTTTTAAGCTTTCTATGAGGTAGACATATTTTCTTCTTATAATTTTAATTTTATTTAGATGATCATAAGTATGTATAGTATTTTGTTACTGTCACATTTGCTTAAAATGTTAATTACGTTAGCATAGCATTTAGTATGTCACCTAAAGTATTTACAGTTTTATGCTTAAAATCTTTAACATTCATTTCTGATAAATACATTTTTAAACATTCTGCTCAATATCTGTGTTGCTGATTGTGTAATTTTGCAGATGAGTTAACTTTTATGAAGAGTTCAGAGTACATATGAAAATTGGCAGAATGTTGCATTCTTTTTCTAACACTGAACGCTAATTATAAATTCTGTTGTTATAGTAGGTATGTAATACTTAATTGGAGAATAAGAGATTAAAAAACTTAGGAAAATGCTTATTTCAGAACTGTAAAATTTAGTCCTAATATCGATGAGATTTTATTTTATTTCATAGTTCTGAGACATATTTTCCTTTTTAAGGCTTATAAAGCCATTGTAGAAGTTTTCCCTATGATTGAGATTTTAATGACTTATATTCAGAATCATGTAATGGGTCAGTAACAATGGTCTGAGAATTGTGAAGATTCGACTTAGAATGAATTCGAAAGCTAATTTTCCCATCTTGATGCTACGTTTAATTCCTTCTCTGTTCTGTATTGGATGTTGAAATATGATAAAATAATTTGCACTGTGCTCTGTCAGGGTATGGACCAAGTTTCATTCTTCATTGTCCTCCTAGCCTAGCTGCAGTGGCTAGAACTGAGTAGGACCTCAATACAATAAATGCTTACTGACTTGGATTACTTTCAGCTACATTCCTTTTAGTTCCTTTAGAACTTTAGTAAGTGAAGATACTGTTGCTGTAAAGATTTAAACAAACACAGAAGGTAATCCTGTTGGAAGAAAATTTTTGCTGAATTTTGAGTTGACCAAACCATAGACCTAAAGTGTACTTTGTAAACACTGAGATTTAATTCACTTGGTTTTTCCATTTTTTAAAAAAACTGTGTTTCCATAAAAAGGTGGACCATACTTTTGCTTTATTTGCTTTAGTCATTGTCTCAAATATGTCTTGATAAATTTTATGTAATCTATAAATTTTATGTAATCTACAAATAAGTAGTAACATATGTGCAACTTCACTGCATAAGGTCTATTACATGGAGAAAAGTTATGTCTAATAGGGAAAGAGTTTATTACTATATTAACAGTAAATGCTAATTAGTATTGATAATTATTACATTTATTGAAATTATGTAAACAAATAATTTCAAATGGTAAAATTGAATTTTTAGGTTCCTAATGTTATATGTAAGAATTTTTAATGTGAATGACATTGAACTGTTTAGTCTGTAGGAAGAAAATACTGCTGACTTTTCTTAAATCACCGTGTAATTTTATTTAGATACTGTGATTTTTAAAAACTCACCTTAAAACATGTAATCGAATGTGCCAGCTTTAAAAAATGAACTGTTAGAGCATTATATGTTGTGGGGTGGAGGAAGGAAATGGTTTTCATGAAGATTAAATCATATTCAGATTTATAAAACGTTGTGTTTCTTAAATTTGCTTCTTAGACAATTGTAAAAAAATTTTAGGAGAAAATGCTAAACCCAATTATGGTTGTCAAGTCACTATTCAGTCTGAACAAGAAAAGCAGTTAATGAAACAATATCGCCGTGAAGAAAAAAGAATTGCCAGACGAGAAAAAAAGGCTGGAGAAGATTTAGAAGTTTCAGAAGGACTTATGTGCTTTGATCCTAAGGAATTGCGGATACAAAGGTAATAAAAGTCAGAAGCTGAAAAATGCTTGTGTTGTAATTGCTGCTTTTACATATCATTATCATTTTTTAGTTTAGTCTTAGCAGTATAGATGATTTTTACTTAAAGTCACGTTTTCTTCATAGAAGTTTGTTTTATGAATACAGGTAGATAAGATATTTAGATTATAGAGGTAAGAAATTTAGATTATAGAGGTAAGCTATTTTTAGGTGCTGTGTACACACCACTAGGTTAAGATTTATATTGCTTACATAAATTTATTTGAGATACATTTTATTTCTGTGCTTAATGTACCTTTTAAAAAATGTTGTTATTTAGAAGTAGAAAGGAGAAAAATGAAATATAGGCATTATTTTACTTGATTATTTAAATACTGAAACACATTTGAAAAAAGAAATGTATACCTTGTTAAATAAACATCTTTAAATTGTGAAAAAACAAAAATAGAAAGAACATTAAATCAAACTTACCAGGTGGTGTTATCTATAAATAATATCTGAAAATGTGCAGAATCCTATTTTGTCACCCAGAAGATTTCAGGATTCCTAAAATCTTCCTTTGTGTAGTTTAATTTCTTCTTTTTTATGGTGGAAGGCTACCTCCCAATATTTTTTATAATTACATTGTTTTATTGTATGCATTACCTTTAAAGATAAAAATTTCAAATTAGGCCTATTTTTATATTTACAGAGAGCAGGCACTTCTGAATGCTAGAAGTGTTCCAATTCTGAGCAGGCAGAGAGACGCAGACATTGAAAAAATACATTATCCCCATGTGTATGATTCCCAGGCTGAAGCCATGAAAACATCAGCATTTATTGCTGGTGCAAAGGTATGTCATTGTTATGTAACTACTGTTGAATAATATGTCTATTCTAAAGAAATGATGTATAGATTTTCCCTGTTTCCTTCATGAGTCTAACACTAGTTGACTATGCTAAATTTTATTTTAAAGTATTGGGGAAAATGACGTAAAGCTCCTGACATATAGTAGATATTCAGAACATATATGTTTCCCTCCCTTTCATTATTTCTGCAATTTGTATTTTTGAGTTTTATCAGTTGCCTCGCTGCTTGGCTAAACTTTATACTGTATGTTGTACATTTTCCTAATTATATGAATACATTTGTATTCAGGTGTACCATCTGATTAGTGTATACTTTAAGATTTGTCAACATACTGTGGCCTGTGTGTTACATAAAATACCTGATATGTTAATGCTTTGTGTGAGTGGTTTTTTGCATTTGTTTTTGTTTTATTTAGGTTTGTTTTCTTTTAAATTAGCTGAGTTTATTTACCAGTGCTTTGTTATAAAACAAGTAGTGTTCTCTCTCTCTCTCTCTCTAAAGAATATTTACCAGAGCAAGTGTTTTATTTTTTATTATTATTGAATTTTTATTGTTGATGTTTATAGATGATTTTGCCAGAAGGAATCCAAAGAGAAAATAACAAGCTTTATGAAGAAGTAAGGATTCCCTACAGTGAACCAATGCCACTCAGCTTTGAGGAAAAGCCAGTTTATATCCAAGACTTAGATGAGGTGAGATGAGCCTTTTACAGAGTTGATAGTTTTGAGGCTTGGTATGTGGTGTGAATGAATTTATACTGGAAAAATTGTTTTAAAACATTATTAGTTGGCAAATATAGTACAGACATATATAGTTGGTTACTAGACAATTATAGTAGGAGAGTTTAAATTTTAAAAAATATACACTATATCATACATTAAACAAATGTGTGTATATTTTTGTGCATATATTTCTGTGTTTCATGCTTTTTTTTTCAACTAAGATTTTGGTTTAACTTATGTACACTGATTTAAATAAAATGGTAAAGGATTTATTTATTGTATTGATTATATCAAATGATCAACCTATAATAAAATAGAATACATAGAGGGGGGTCGCAAATTCTAAGTAGCTTTAAGAATTTATTTTTTCTGAATTTTTAAATTTTGAATTATGTTTGACCTGTGGAAAACTGGCATGAATATTACTATCTTTATATCCTTTGCTTGGATTCACCATTTGTTAAAATTTTGTTACATTTGCTCTATTTCAAAATATAATATTCCTTAGTTTAGGTTAAAGTATTCATATTATTGAAAGTTAATCTTTTCCGTATCAAAATTAAGTTGCTGTGGTTTTTCGTATATGTTCTTATAGAATCATTCTAAAATAACAAAAAATACAGGCAAGCAAAAACAGCAGCATAAAGCATCATAAAGAATACTCACAGCCAACCAAAATGAACTTCATTCTGTATATGTGTCCATATGTATTTTATTTTACAAAATGGAATTACATCATACCTACTGTTTTGTGTGTGTATATATAGTTATATGTGTCTTTCTGTGTCAGTAAACATATTTCTGCAGTATCAGTTTATCACTACATACTATTCCATTTTATGCCTTTATTCTAAAATAACTTGTTACAGTTTTAAGTTGTTTTTTACAATAAGTTTTTATAGTAGAATAAAATTCTACTTATATCTTGTATATCAGAAGTACTCGTAGAACTTTTTAATAATCCAAGTGCCTCGCTACTATTTAAGTCCTAATCTCTTCGAAGAGGTCCAGGTAACAATATTTTGAGAATGATTTTTTGAAGCTCTATGGGTGATTCTAAAATACAGCCAGGACTGACAGCCAATAAAATTAAATAATTATAATACAATTGTTATAAACCTTATCATTATAAGCAGTATCATCATTAAGATTTATTAAGTTTTATGTATTAAATATTTTAATATAATTTTTTTTTTTTTTTTTTTTTTTTTGAGAATGAGGTTTCTCACTCTTGTTGCCCAGGCGGAATAAATGGTACGATCTCGGCTCACTGCAACCTCTGCTCTGGGTTCAGGCAATTCATCCTGCCTCAGCCTCCTGAGTAGGCTGGGATTACAGGCGTGCACCACCATACCCAGCTAATTTTTGGTATTTTTTTGTGGAGATGGGGTTTCGCCATCTTGGCCAGGCTGGTCTTGAACTCCTGACCTCAAGTGATCCACCCACCTCCGCCTCCTGAAGTGCTGAGATTACAGGCGTGAGCCACCGCACCTGGTCATAAATCTTTAAATTTTAAAAAAGCATCATTGACATTTATTTAAATTAATAATGAATGAAGCAGGCTTTTAACTTTTCTATCATAATTATTTCTAAATAAGTATTTTGTTCATTTTTATTCGGATTATTGGAGTAAAAGAGTTTTTCTGAGTACGTTAATTCCCTCTGCTACCGTAGTGTCCATATCTTATGTAATCTAATATATTCACAGACTCTGTGGATTAGGATGTGGAGATTTTTGATGGGCATCATTATTCTGCCTACCACACATGATGTAGATGACCACAGTTGTTTTTTTTTAACTATTCACCTATTGAAGGACATTTATTTTACTGATAGTTTTTGGTGATTACAAACTGTATTTGTCTGCCATAAAAAAGACCACAGACCAGGTGACTTAAAGAGCAGAAACCGATTTTCTCACAGCTCTGGAGGCTAAAAGTCACAGATAGGTGGTTGCTAGCAAATTTTGTTTCTGGTGAGGATTTCTTCCTGGCTTGCAGGTAGTTACCTTCTGCCTTCCTCTTGTGTTCGCACATAGCCTCTTTTCTGTGTGTGTATGAAGAGAGACCTCTGGTGTTTCTTCCTCTTTTTTCAGGGTCCCCAGCCCTATCAGGTTAGGACCCCACCCTCATGACTTCATTTAACCGTAATTACCTCCCTAAAAGTCCTGTCTTTAAAATAGTCACATTGAGGGGTGAGAGTTTCAGCATACAAATTTTGAAGGGCATAGTTCTTTCCATAACACAGATAAAGCAGTTATAAACCTGGTATGCAGGTTTTTGTGTGAATATAAGTTTTCATTCTGTTTAATAAATGTCCAGGAATACATTTCCTGGGTCATATTGCAACTGCACGCTTAGGTTTTTAAGGTACTACCAAACTGTTTTCTAGAGTGACTGTATCATTTAACATAGCCATGAGCAATTTGATGATATAATCCAGTTTCTCCACATACTAACCAGCAGTTGGTGTTGTCACTGTTTTTTATTTTTATTGTAGCCACTTATATTTGTATTTTTATATATTGTTTATATTTTTATTTTAGCCATCTGATTGTAGTGATTTCTCATTGTGGTTTTAATTTGTACTTTTCTAATGGCTAATAATAATTGGAGAGTAATACATTTAAGTGAAATTTGTCCTTATAAGTAAACCATTTGCTGTCATATCACTGTAGATATTGATCCTGCCAGACGTCATAAGCTTGAGTAATAATACAGACCCCAGGAGAAAAAACAGACATTAACAGAATGTCATATAGTTTAGTAGATGTTTCTTTTGTCTTGGATCTTTTTTTTTACCAGGTAGGATCTTTTATGTCTCAGAGAAAGTGCTATTGAAGATGAAGGTCTGTCATTTTTCACTGAGATCATAATTGCATGCTATTCCTAACTGTCCTAAGATGTTTTTATGTCCTTTTACTGACTGTCACATTGGATAAGTTTAATAACTTCTGTAATTTGATCAAAAACTTAAGAATAATTTTAAAATTCTAGAATTACATGCAAAAATACCATTAATGTCATTAAATGGGTTTTGTACTTTCTTGGAAAGGGAACAATGTAAAAAATGTAGATGCGTCTCTTGATTAGTCAGGAGTCACTCAGTTGGAACTTTTAGAAATCTAAGTCAAAGCAAGCAAAGGTGACAATTTATGCCTTTTCTACCTGGATTGTCCAGAAGTAAAACTGCCTGTGTGCCCAGCTTGGACATATAGGCTCAAATGATGTCATCAGATTTTTTTCTCCTCTTTATTTCTTTTTCTTTCTTTATCTCCTTTCCTTTTTTTTCTTTTTCCTCCCCTCTTTTCCTCCTTTCTCTTACCCACCCCTTTGGTGTTTCTCTTATGATTTTTCATCCCCTGATTCCCAGATAGGCTTTCTCCATATAACCAGGGAAAAATATATGGCAGCAGCAGCAAACATAACTGTTTCTCCATACTATAATCCCAGAAGCAGTGGGGTTTTTTTTCTAACCAGTTCTGCCAGGAAAACAAAAAAACCTCCTAGGATGAACTCTGATTTTCCTGACTTAGGTCACCAGTTCATTGCTGAACCAATTCCTTTCCCTGTGATGTGATGTGAGTGGGATTGTTACTGACACATGGCTGCTCACTTGTGTATCCTCATTATCGCTCCCCATGAGCCACCAGGAGTCAAAGGGGAGTTTCCCAAAGGAAAGGAGGGTGCTAATATTACCCTTAAAAGTAGAATGAGAAAGATGCTAAGAAGACAGAACTATGTCTTTGATATTTTTGGTGAGAAACTCAGGTTTACTTCTTTGTTGGTGTTAAATATGTTGATTTCTGTCTATTTCTACAGTTGGGACTTCGATTTTTTTAAGAGTCAGTAGAGTGTTGTTCAGCAAAAATGAACTACTGACCCAAAGATAATACTTGATTTAGAAAAGCAATATAAAAGATGCATATAATATTTCATTTTAAAATTTAAGAAAATTGAGTCCTATAAAATCTGATTGTAAAGAATTTAAGATTTAAGTTTTCTATGAACCTAGCTTCTTGAATCCTGTGCTTATAGGCGAAATTCTGGGAAAATAAAGAATAAAGTATTATCTCTGATCTTAAGTTACTCACTGTAGTGTATCTGTTCCATTTCCATGGAGATAAGTGGTACAGTTGGGTTATGTTGTACAAAGTTCTATGGCAGCCGAAAAGGCAGACTAAAGAGATCAAGGAAGAAGCTTTCATGAAGGATAATGTTGAAGGCATACACTTTTGCCAGATAGACAAAGCAGGTGGAGGTGTATGCCAAACAAAGAATGTTGCATGAAATTGCTGTTACCTTTGGACATCAAGCCCTTCAGTCTTATTAGCATGTAGGCCATATGTGGAGAGCGCCAGGAAATGAGTCTGGAAAAAGACAATTGCCTGCACACGAAGGGCTTTGAAAGACCATACTAAGAGATTTAGACTCAATATTGTGGGAAATAGGAGAGTAAATGATCAGGTGTTTTCACTTAGAGGAATTGCTCTGGCTGCAACACAAAGTTGAAGGTTGAGAGTAGAACTGCTGCAATAATTCAAGGAAGAAAAGCTACAAGCCTAAATTAAGAAAGGGGCAGCCTATATATACAGAGAACAACTGAGAGAAATTTAGCTGCTAGTGCATGTAAGACCTGATGACTGATTAAATAGGAGGGGATGAGGCAGAGACAAGAGTTTAGAATGAGATAGAGGTTTTTTGTTTTGAGCAGTGTTGGTGAGTGATAATGCCATTTACTAAGGTGAGGAATAGGAAATAGGAAAAACTTTTGTGCATGTTCAGCATACAATGTTGGTTAGGAGCAAGACCCCTGAATCTAGGCTGAGTTTCAGTCTTCACTATCCCACATTCTGTCTGCCAGACTTTAGGCAAGTTGCTTACCTTTCTGCAACCCATTATTCAAATTGCCAGGTGAGGCTAGGCTTGTATCAAGGAAATTTAGTATTTGCCAAATTAAATTAGAAATTTAATTTTTACTCCATTTAATTTGTGCCACATTTGTGTTTCCTTCCTCTTGAAATTTATGAAATCATCTTTGCTATGATGTCTGTAAATTTAAAAAAAATGGTAAATTCAATTTTTAGTTTCAAACTTCGTAATTTGTTAATATTTACTGATATGATCTTTTAAAAAGGCTGTGATTTCAAGGCTATGGTTCTGACGAAATTGATGGCATGTGTTACAGTATAGTAAACAGCCTTGTGGGATGCTTTAGAAAAAGGCTTTTTAATTTGGGGAATGCCCAGGTTTTAGTGACATTTCATTATCTTCAAAGTGATCTCATGAAAAGGATCCATACTCTGAAGTATTTTTCTGGATGCTTCTTTAACTTTCTTGCCTTCATGATTTGATTGAATCAAAGTATGTTGATATAACAAAAAGACATGGGGAGCCAAATAGTCCAGGTTTGTCCATTTGTTTGCTCAATGATGTTATTCAGAACCCAGCTTGTTGATGTCTTTCTACTCTCCTATCCTCATTTTTTTGGCTTTTCCTCAAATTAACTCTCATCATGACTGTTATTCCAGGGTCACTGTGCAAAAAAAGTCCAGTAAGAAATGAGGACTGCATTTTCCTGTGTCTATTTTAAGAGTGAGGAAGTATTTTCCAGGACTCAAGGGAAACAAGTTTGCCATGTTTGGCTTAGTGAAACACATGATTTTGTGAAAGAGGCCAGATTTTTCTGAATAACATGGATTTTCATTAGAAAAAACAAAATGAAACAGTGATTGTGTGTGGACAACTAACACTATCTATTATAGGATGTGTCAGAACAAGGTTACTGGGATCATTGTAGGCTATGGCTGTTAATGAGGACTTCTTGTAGAACATGAGACTTGTGTTGTTTCTTGACTGCTTAGTCTGTGGGCATCGATCTTCATCTGAAACAGTGATATCAACTAAACAATTGTTTCCTTAATAGAGCTGTTTTGGGGTATACAGAGAAAATAATAGTTCTTGACTTCATGTTGCAAATTTTGTATGGAACTGGCATGAAATGTTGGGGATTATGTCTTATCTGTGACATTTTTTATACAGAATCTTCAAAATTAGGTTTTGTTATAAAAACTTGGTCACTGTCAAGAAGGCCATGATTTTATGTGTTAGAGTATTATTTAGAGTGCAACTATGGAAACTGTAAGGAAAAGCTTTTAAAATTCTCAGTTTATTCTCGAAAGTAATTGGGGATTTTTGATACATTCAGTGTGGTACATGCTTTTAATAATTATCATTTTCTGTTTGGGGTATCAATAGATGCTTAATATGTTTAAAAAATGATATATTGGATAATCTTCCTTATAAAATTATAAATAAGATTTTATCAATTTTGACTCTCAGCAATTATTTAAATTATTACAAAAAATGTTTACTTGTTATGAAAATGCTTTATCATTCAAAACTATGAAATGCCCAAGTCTCATTTGAGGGGAAATACTGTCTATGTTTTCTCTTCTAAGTAAGAATTCATTTTGTCTATATGCCCAAAACCTTTTCAGGATTGCAGTACTGTATAGTCTACTGGGAACACTTGCAAACAGATAACTAGAAAAGGGCACCAGCTGCTTCAAAAATACCTGCTAAACTACAGAAAAAGTTATAACTAACATCTGCCTCTAACTAGGAGTAATCAAAAAAATTATTTTCTTTACAACCTATGCTTTATTGATTTTATAGCAGGAAATTAGAATGGAGATTAAAAACTTAAGAACATTGAACTGTCCCAGAATGATAATTTTAGAACTTGAATGAATTCAGAAATCTGAAAATTAAAGAATTTAAGTTATGTTGTAGAAATTTCAAATCGCTTTAAAACTGAATTTAGTCCATGTCTTTCAATATGTCAGTGAGTTGTGGTTTCACAGACCTACGACAATACACAGAAATATTTGATACTTACAGGTTGCTATTTATAGATTTTCTTCTTGTTATTTGGTTTGAAAGTACATATATATTGGTTATTGGTCATCAGTAATAATTTCTTGAGCTCATGATTGATGCAAAGCATTGTGGTAGGAGTTACGGTGGATACACAGAGGTTTAGAACTATGATCCTGGCTTTAAGGAGCTTGCTATCCAGCTAGGTAGGACTGATGGGAGTTTACCCCATCACCATTTGCACATTTTGTGACACAAATCAAGTTAAATTATGCCTCTGAGTTTCAGTTTCCTTTTCAGACTATTTATTTTGATGATTACATGAGTTAGCACAGAGAAAATGTATAGCTTTTTTTGTGATATACTTTAAGTGATCAGTAAATTCTCAGCACAAGAAATGCCTATATAAACTGTCCCTTCAGTTAATTTCTCACATTGATAGCTGAGTTTTGTTGTTTATTCTGGGAATCTTTCCTATAAACATCATATAAACCCTGGCATATCACGTCAACCCTGACAGCAAGAGGTTTAGAGAGAACATGTTTAAATTTGATCCAGTGGTGCAGATATCAAAGTGGTTAACTAAACATAGGTTGCCTCATTTTGCATTCTCAGTAAAGTCTCACATTCTTGATAAATTTCAGAGTTATATGAAAATAAGCATATAATTTTCATAAATTTTAAATGTACCAGGGAATCAGTATGTAAAGGGATCTCAATGAATTATTAAGCAATTGGTACAATATCATGTTTTGTTACACAGCTTTCATGATTTCTTCCCCTAAATGTTTTGGTTGTCCCTTCAAATCTTTACATATTACACAAGAAGTTCAAAATATTTTTCTTATAGAGACCCCGTCTAAACTTGTATGTTTTAACAGAAATTTTCTGAGTAAAATGTACATTGTTCTTTCCAGAGTAGATTGTATTAAATTATTAAACATAGATGGATCAGAAAACCTATTCACTGTGTTGTGAATGGGTAGGATGTTTGATAATAATTCTCAGTTTTGCTTATACTTAATAGTCACCTGGGAACTGTTAAGAAATATACAAATTATTATTTCCCACCCCCTGGCAAACGAATGAAAATCTCAAGTGTTGACCAGCAGCCCCTACCCTGAGCATGAGGAACCTGTTTTTAAAAGCACTGGCCTCAGTACATCCTTTGAGCTCATCTCCAGTTGTCTGTGACTAAGTCCTTCCCCTACTCTTTCGAGTTGTGGGTTCCGTGTATTTGGAAAGCCTATACTTTGAACCTCAGATCTCATGTAGAGAAACATAAGAGTCAACGGGATTTATAAGTTACTTCCCTAAATTTAAAGATAAGGTGATCAATCATATATATATAAATGGCCTCCCCACCAAATTCTTTTCTCTGCCTGCCCTCCTATCCTCTCTGCCTTCCTTCCTCTGTCCTTTCCTCCCCTCATTTTGTTGTATTGCTTTATTTTTTGTTCTGTTTTTGATGTCTTTTTTGATAGCCAGGTGTATTAAAATATCATTT
The DNA here is from genome assembly GCF_001698545.2 of Rhinopithecus bieti. Classification (NCBI taxonomy): domain Eukaryota; kingdom Metazoa; phylum Chordata; class Mammalia; order Primates; family Cercopithecidae; genus Rhinopithecus; species Rhinopithecus bieti. The sequence continues at coordinate 93,493 of NW_016821451.1, read as the reverse complement.
GACTACTATAAGATATACCCCTTTGGGGGTATAGTGTAGTAGATTTTGTAAATATCAACACAATCAAAAACAACATTTTCATCATGTCAAAAACTTTTCTACTGCCTCTTTTACCTCTTTCCCACTACTCCCAGTTCCTGCAGACCACTGGTCTGTTTATTTTCCCTATGGTTTTGACTTTTCCAAAATGTCATATAAGTATCATACAATTCCTTGTGTAATGCTTATGTATACATCATAGAAGTTACTTGTATAATATCATGTAAGTGTCATGAATATTTTGAATCTCGTTTCTGTCACTTAATGTAATAATTAGAGATTCATCTATATTGCTCTATGTTTCAGTACTTGTTTTTTTTTCATGACTGAAATGTATTACATTTTGTGTCTGTACTTCAATTTGTTCATTCTCCATTTGAAGTACTTTTAGCTTGTTTGCAGCTTTTGCTGATTATGACTTAAACTGCTATAACTGTTCGTGTGCAGTTATTTGTTTGAACATGTATTTTTGTTTTCCCAGGGTAAATGGGAATAGAATTGCTAAATTGTACAGTAAATATGTATTTGTCTTTGTAAGAAACTCGCAAACTGTTTTCCAAAATGAATGGAGCATTTTGTATTTCCAACAGCAATGTATGAGTATTCCAGTTACCCTATATTTTTGTCAGCACATAATATTGTCAGTTTAAAAATTTTTAAACATTTTACTTAGTTGTGTAGTAGTACCTCATTATGGTTTTGGTTTGCATTTCCCTAATGACCTATAATGTTTAGCAGCTTTTTGTGTCCTTACTTGTCACTCGTCTCTGGTGAGATTTCTGCTTACATAATTTGTTAAGTTTTTAATTGGTTGATTTGTTTTCCTGTTACTGAGGTTTGAGAGTTCTTTGTGTATTCTGAATACAGTCCATTTTCAGATATGTGTTGGTAATATTTCCTCCCATTTTGCGACTTGTTTTTTCACAAAATGTCTTCAGTGGAGCAAATGTATTAGTACCCTTGAAGTTCATTCTATAAACGAAAAAAACTCGATTATGCTTTTGGTCATATGTAAGCGATTTTGCCTCATGCGAGGTTATTAAGATTTTCTTCGTAATTTTCTTCTGTAAGTTTTAAAGTTGTAGCTCTTACATTTAGGTATATAATCTATTTTAATTAGTTTTATATATGATGAAAGGTAAGGGTCAAGGTTTTGTTTGTTTTGGATACAGCTGACCAGTTGTTCGGGCACCATTTATCGAAAAGATTTCTTTCTACATTGATTTGTTTTTGCACGTTTGTTAAACGTTTGTTAAAAATCAGTTGACTATATACATACATGTGAGCTTATTTTTTTTTTATTATACTTTAAGTTCTAGGGTACATGTGCATAACGTGCAGGTTTGTTACATATGGTAAAAAAAAATACCCCCCTGTGGCCCAATGTTGGTGTGCTGCACCCATCAATCGTCAGCACCATCAACTCGTCATTTTATTATCAAGGATAACTCCAATTGCAATCCTCCCTCCCCCTCCCCATGATAGGCCCCGATTGGTGATGTTCCCTTCCCCGAGTCCAAGTGATGTCATTGTTCAGTTCCCACCTATGAGTGAGAACATGCGGTGGTTTGTGTTTTCGTTCTTGTGATAGTTGCTAAGAATGAATGGTTTCCAGCTGCATCCATGTCCCCGTACAAAGGACGCAAACTAGCCTTTTTTATGGCTGCAATAATATTCCCATGGTGTATATGTGGCCACATTTTCGTAATCCAGTCTGTCACTGATGGACATTTTGGGTTGATTTCAAGTCTTCGCTGTTGTGAATAGGCCGCAATAAACATACATGTTCAATTGTGTCTTTATAGCAGCATGATTTTAATCCTTTGGGTTATATACCCAGTAGGGGATATACCACTGGGTCATTGGTACATCTAGTCTCTAATCCCTGAGGAATCGCCATACTGTTTCCATAATGGTTGAACTAGTTTACAATCCCACCAACAGTGGTAAAGTGTTCCTATTTCCCTCCACAGCCCTCTCCAGCAACCTTGTTGTTCCTGACTTTTAATGATTGCCATTTCTAACTGTGTGAGATGGTATCCTCTTGTGGTTTTGAATTGCATCTCTCTGATGGCCAGTGATGATGAGCCATTTTTTCATGTGTCCCTGTTGGCTGTAATGAATGTCTTCTTTTGAGAAATGTCTGTTCATATCCTTTGCCCACTTTTGGATGGGGTTGTTTTGTTTTTCTTTTAAATTCTGACTCTTTGTAGATTCTGGATTGGTAAGCCCCTTTTGCAGATGAGTAGATTGCAAAAATTTTTTCCCATTCTATAGTTGCCTGTGCACTCTGATGGTTAAGTTTCTTTTGCTGTGCAGAAGCTCTTTAGTTGAAGAGAACTACAACGCACTGCTTCAGTGAAATTAAAAGAGACAACTAACAAATGGAAGAACATCCATGCTCATGGATAGGAAGAATCAATATCATGAAAATGGCCATACTGCCCAAGGTTATTGTATAGAGTTCAATGCATCCCCATCAAGCTTACCAAGTGAGTTTCTTTTCACGAATTGAAAAAACGGCTTAAAGTTCATATGGAACCAAAGAAAGAGCCCGCATCTCCAAGACAATCCTCAGTCAAGAACAAAGCTGGAAGGCATCCACTACCTGACATCAAACTGTACTACAAGCTACAGTAACCAAAACAGCATGGTACTGGGCCACCAAAACAGAGATATATGACCATGGAACAGAACAGAGTCCCAGAAATAATAACCACACATCTACAGCATCCTGATCTTTGAACAAACCTGAGAAAAAACAAGAAATGGGGGAAAGGATTCTCTACTTAATAAATGGTGCTGGGAAAATTGGGCTACCCATGAGTAGAAAGCTGAAACGGAGTCCTTCCTTACTCCTTTATTAACGAAAATTAATTCAAGATGGATTAGAGGACTTAAATGTTAGACCTAAACCATAAAAACCTAGACGAAAATCCTAGTATACCATTCAGGACATAGGCATGGGCAAGGACTTCATGTCTAAAACACCAAAAGCACGCAGCAAAGACAAAATTGAACAGTGAGCTTATTTTTTAAAATTTAACTGCATGTCTCTTCTTTGCCATGCTGTCTGGATTACTGAAGCTTATAGGAAAGTCTTGAAAACAGGTGTTTAGTATTTGATTAATCTATTTCTTTGATTTTCCATATGAATCATGTTGTTTTCTACAAAATTTTCTGCTGAGATTTTACTGGCATTCCATTGAATCTATAGATTATTTGATGAGGATTTAAATCTTAATATCAAACCTTCCAAACCATGAAGATTATATACTTCTTCATTTATTTAAGTATTCTTTGATTTTTTTATGATTAATTTATAATTTTTAGCATATGTTTTACAACTGTTTTGTTAAATTTATACCTATGTATTTCATGCTTATGTTTTCTGGTATTATTTTAAAACTCTTTCAGATTCAACCTCTAATTGTTCATTAAGTATAGAGAAATACAAGGGGTTATCAGTTGCTTGTCAGAAGGCAAATCCTTCAAAATGGAGTCATATATAACATAAAATAATCATGGGAGTGACAGCCTCTGCCATATTCTTCTATTGGTTAGAAACAAGTCACAGATCCCACCATGCTTGAGGGTAAAGGACTAAACTAGGGCATGAACACCAGGAGGCAGACATCTGGAATTATTTGGGCTTACCTTAGGGTCTGTCTGCCACTTAAAATCTTACTTTGCACATTTACATGTCCAGACCATCTAAAACTGATACTTCAATATGATGTAAGATAAAGATTTAAATTCATTTTAAAAATATAGATAATCAGTTACTCTAGCACCATTTTGACGCATTGTTAAGACTCAATTTCATCCCTGTTAGAAATCAAGTGTGTATAAGTATGCCTCTGGTATATCATTTTAAGTGTGGTTTCAAAGTTTTTTAGCCTAAAATTATTTAATTGGTATTACAGTCTTTGCTGAGGTTGTAGGATCTAACTTCTGATAAACAGCTGCACCTCTAATCATGGCAATAAAACTGAAGCTAAAGAGTCTCTTTTAAATTCTGTTGAATCCCATAATGAAAATGTCATTTTTAGTTTCTTGGCTGATATTTATGGTAATAATTGGTTTCAGCTCTGACTTGAACCTTTAAATTACTTTTACTAGTTTGCTCAAAATCTTTGCAAAGGATAAAATATTTGGGCACTTATATGGTCAAGTCCACAAAATATTACAGATGTTGAATCAAGGGTAATTATTTAATTTAAATTTGTTATAGTTCATATGACTGTAAACTTTCCAAACTGATTAAATGATGCAAGAATGTCATTTTAAATGTATATCTTCTTAAACAAGGGAATTTCATTATTAGAATCCTCAATGGAAATTTTTGGAAAACATTATTTCCACCAGCATTATATCTAACACTTAATTTATTTTATTTTATTTTATTTTTTTTGAGACGGAGTCTCGCTTTAATATAATAACATACCAAGAGCATGTGTATGAATGTGACTATTAGCATAGCACCCTAAAGAAGGTGTTTCAGGCCGGGCGCGGTGGCTCAAGCCTGTAATCCCAGCACTTTGGGAGGCCGAGACGGGCGGATCACGAGGTCAGGAGATGACCATCCTGGCTAACACGGTGAAACCCCGTCTCTACTAAAAAAGTACAAAAACTAGCTGGGCGAGGTGGTGGGCGCCTGTAGTCCCAGCTACTCGGGAGGCTGAGGCAGGAGAATGGCGTAAACCCGGGAGGCGGAGCTTGCAGTGAGCTGAGATCTGGCCACTGCACTCCAGTCCGGGCGACAGAGCGAGACTCCGCCTCAAAAAAAAAAAAAAAAAAAAAAAATAAGAAGGTGTTTCAGAGTGACATCTGACATGTTGAGTTATTGGTTATTGTTAAGAGTGTGCTGGTGAAAACCAGATGTACAATCTGAATGGTTTGTCAGTAGAACCTTTTATGATTGTGCAGTCCAAGTTCTGTTTCTTTTTTAAAATCCCCCATTGAGAACTTTGTGTTTTTTCTTCAGTTTTCCTAAACATTCAGCTTTTGCTTAAATCATACCTCTCCTGGGAATTAGGAGGGCATCTTACCCTCCCAAGAAGAGAGTATACCTCTCTGACTCCAATTATATCTGAAATTCTTGTTAAACATGGTATTGCTATTGTTTGTTTTTTCTCTCCTGTGTTTTGTCTTCAAGGCCAGTAATAACTTCCTATTTATCATTTTAACATCAGGCAGTGAAGTATATTTAGAAGGTCCATCTGTATTTAGCTGACGTTTGTTTTTGTTATGCTTCTTAGAGAGACTTTTCTGTATGAGAAGTTTTAGGAATTGACACTTACAGGCATATTGATATTGTCAGTATTTTAAACAGTGTAAATGGGCTGGGCATGGTGGCTCACACCTGTAATCCTAGCATTTTGGGAGGCCAAGGCAGGAGGATCACTTGTACCCAGGACAAGACCAGCCTGGGCAACGTAGTGAGACCCCATTTCTAAAAATATTTTTTAAAATTAAAAATATTAGCCAGGCATGGTGCTGCATGCCTGTAGTCCTAGGTACTCAGGAGGCTCATGTGGGAGGATCACTTGAGTCCAGGAGTTTGAGATTGCAGTTAGCTGATGATCATGCTACTGCTTTCCAGCCTGGGCAGCAGAATGAGATCCTGTCTTTAAATTAATAAATGATTAAATGAGTGAATGGGTGGTGTAAATGCATTCAGTTAAGTAGCATAAAAATATATGAATAATGCATTGCAATTTCTAATTAATTTAGGTGGGCTTTCTTACTGCTTTCTTCATATGTAATACAATTTGGCTGAGTTTCATTTTAGAAAATAAGTAACTTGATTTTCACAAAATCAAACAATCTCTCTTCTTTCAAAGATTTAATATTAGGTTACTCTTTTGAGGTGCTTTGTTACTAAAACTTAATTTCCTCTACCCAGATCATCTGATTGAAAATGCATTTTCATCATAAAACATTAAAATATATGAGTCTTCAGTAAAGAGAAAACAACAGTGTCCATGTACTGTCTTTCATATCTCTTAATAAAATTTAGTAATTTTCAGTGCACTTTCAAGAGGGGTACAAATTAGAAATTTGGTGTTTGTAAAGATGTAGAACTCTATATTACAGAATGAAAAAGAGGGTTAGTCAGTTATTTTGTATTACTACAAAAGCATTAGGTATTTCTATTTATAAAGAAATATTGTTGTGTTAATACATTAAGTCAATACAGAATAGGCCTTTCTCCTTTTGTTTATTTTATCTAAACAGAAAAGATTTTGTAGGGCTGGTGATAAAATTTTATCTTACCAAAAAATAATAACTAAAATGTAATATCTACATTTATAATATAAAATAGAAAGTGAAAATGTCTTTACAGCCCCAACTTTAGTAGAATACTTTGATATATATCTTTCCAGAATGTTTTTGTATTAATAAAATATATTTAATTAGTTACTATTTTTTGGCGTACTTTTTTTCTCTTTTGGACACATTTTTATATAAGCAAATATATCTTCATTCTGTTTATCTACAGTGATTCATGGAGAATGTGTCATGAATTACTTGCTCCAATAACCCTATTTATAGATATTCAGCTTGTGTCTGTTTTTTTCCTTATTGTAAATGATGTTAAAGCAAGCAACTTTGTGCTTTTTTATGTATCTGATATTCTTGTTCAGTTATTTTACTTGGATACTTTTTTGACTTGGAGTTAGGTTAAATGATGTATGCACATTTGTAATATGAATTGTATATAAGCAATATATATGGAGGTGTAAACATTACCAAGATCAATCAATTTTTTAAAAAATCTTCAACACTCGGATGAATGAAATAGTATCTTACTCTATTTTGCATTTGTTTTATTATTAGTAAAATCATTATTTTCATTGACTGTATTTTCATATTTAGTTTTATAAATTATGTTACTTGGTTAAAAATCAGTTTTAGGAATCAAAAAATTAACCTTAAAAATAAAAGTGTAAAGTAATGAAATTAATAAGTTTTACAAGCCTTTAACTTGGACTTTTAATTTAGACTTTGGTGTCAGATACCTGAGTTTCAATCTTTGCTCTACAGTTTACTAACCATTTATCCTGGTTAAGTTCTTTAAACTCTCCATGCCCTACTTCCCCCCTCTTTAAAAGAAGGATGATAAAAAGACCTACCTCTTAAATTTTCTTTGAATGCTAAGTGATATCATGCACTTAAAACATTTCAAACAAAACCTTATATGTAGTACATGCTCAGTAAAAATGGTTGCTAAATAGATTAGTGAACAATTTACTTGCCAACTTAAGGAATATATTATGTGTTTACCTTTAATTCAAGAGCATTAGAGATCATGTTGTAGTTTTTGTGTTCAGTTTGTCTACTGACTTGTCACAAATTATGTAGTTTAGGATTGGTGTATTTAGTGAAGTAGTATGTCAGATCTTTCCTGCTTCCTTAAACGTTACAATGTGGGGGTATGTGGAAGCAAAGTTATAGTTGGAGCTCATGAAATGGGTTTCTGGTAGTCTAGTGATGAATCTAGAGATGTGCAATGTGAGCTCATCTGCTGCAATGTGAGCTCTTGAGGTCAGATTATGTCCTCAAAGCCTGACACTTGGTAGGCAGCGTTTAGTACATGATGAAGGAGTAGGAGGATACATTTTAGATAGTAGCAACATGTGATTTAGGCTTGCGTTTAATAACAGATCTGGTCCTCTGGTGAAGTCATTGAGGCTTAGATGAGACCACAGGTCTGATGTCACAAATATTGGAGGTAGAAAGAACACCTGTTGTTTTCTTTTGTAACTAAACTTTTAATTGGGAAGTCCTTTGAGGAACTAGCCATGTTAACACCAAAAAAGAGAAGACTGGGAAGAACACTGAGTAGGGGACATATGGTGTAGAATAATTTGAAGGGGCATGAGAAGAGTAATTTAACTCACTATTTTGTTTCTAAAGGGTGGAATTCGAGAAATAATGAGAAGAACTAAATATGAAATATTTATATAATACATGAGAGCTCATTTAGGCTTTTCCACTAAATCAGACATGTTTTTATCTTTTCCGTTTCTTAAAACATGTCAGTCATATTTTTTTTTGGCATGGGTGTTATCATATGGTTTCAAAAACTAGCAACCTTTACATAGTGAAAAGCCTTTTGTTTATGTCTTTTATCTTCCCAGGTCCCTGCCTTCTTTCATTAATAAGCAGTGTATTTAATTTTACGCATTCTTTCAGAATTTCTGCAAGCAAATATACATTATTATTTCCTTCTGTCCTCAAATTTGGACAATAAAATAGCGTATTATAATACTATTCTGCAGCTTGCTTTTTCTTGGCCATAAAAAGATCTTTTCATCTCAGAAAATAGAAAACTTCCTTATTCTGTTTTATGGAGGCATAGAATTTCATTGTATGGATATGCCATAAGTTATTCCAGTGGTACGCTATTGAGGACATTTTGGTTGTTTTTAGTTTTTGGTGTGACAAATAATTTGTGATTAATAATCTTATGCATACACAGTTTTGCACATGTGTAAGTATATTTTTGGATACATTTTAAAAGTGAAATTGCCAGATAGGCCAAAGGTTATAGGCATTCATTTGTGAGTGAAATATTTTTGTGTTCCCAAAGTGAAGCAGGATCATATTTTGAAAGAATGCATTTGGGTTCACTAAGAAAGTGTTTATTTGTGACACTGGGTTTCAAACTTTTTTTTATTAAGCACATCTGAAAAATATTTTACATTGTAATCAATACACTCAAAAACAATTAAAACACAATTTTCACGAAACTGTTTTACCCTTATCACATGTGATGTATTAGTATTTTCTTTTCTTTTCTACTCTTTAAAACACTGATAACAATCCCTAAATTAATTTCATAACTCACTAGTAAGGCATAACCTTCTTTGTGAAATACACTGATCTAGAGTTTAGTTGACCAACTCTGTTACGTATAGTAGACGAGGATCCCTAGTTGGACTAAACAGTCTCCCAAGAATTCCCTATAATTCTTTTGCAGGTTCAAACAGACAAATAAGCTTGGGTTTTAGTAATTTTTATAAAGTCTCTTAGAAATAATATTTTGTTACCTCTGGACCTAGAAGGATGATATTTTAAAATAATAGCATATGTTGGTATAATATATATAGAGAGATATAAATATAGAAAAATATAGATATGTAAATAGGGATTGGGTATAAACAAGTCAGTTTCTTAGGGATTATATAAGATATAATGTTACATATTTCTGACATAATACATAATTTGTATGTATTCTTAATGTGGGAGATTCTGTGATATGCTAAATGTCTGGTTATGTTTAGAGTTTTTAGTACTTAGTGTCAGGAAGATTAAAAAATACATTAAAAGTATGTTTTGAAACTACCTGTTTTGGTTTTAAGAACAAATGTACTGGCCAGGTGCGGTGGTATATGCCAGTAATCCTAGCACTTTGGGAGGCTGAGACGTGCGCATCACGAGGTCAGGAGATCGAGACCTTCCTGGCTAACACAGTGAAACCCTGTCTACTAAAAAAAAAAAAATAATAAAAATAAATTTTTAAAAATTAAGTGTGGTGGCACATGCCTGTAGTCCCAGCTACTTGGGAGGTTGAGGCAGGAAAATCGCTTGAACCCCGGAGGTGGAGGTTGCAGTGAGCTGAGATCGCATCACTGCACTCCAGCCTGGGCAAGAGAACAAGAGAACAAACTCTGTCTCAAAAAACAACAACAAAAAAACAAGTGTACCAGGAGCGGTTGCAATCCAAGCTAACTTGGTGTTTTACTGGCAACTGCAGTGAATGAATATAGAAAAAAATTATTTGACTAATATTTATAATATATGATAAAAGAAACACTTGTGGAACTTAATAATGCGAGTAGAACAATTTATTCTTAACATGGAGCATCTTAACTATTAGTTGATTTATAAACATTCATCAACAATACAGTTCATAGCTGATAATTATAATTTAATCAAAATGACTCAGCTGAAGCAAGCACAGAAAAAAAAAAGATGCCACCACTGAGTATTTGCTTTACACCATTTACTGTGCTAGGAATTAGAGAGACAAAGTTGAAAAACATAATTTATGCCTCATAGTAGTCTTATATTCTAAAGGAAAATACTTCTTATATTTATCGTTTAGTACTTTAGGGAATACAAGTGATTTCATTTGATCAGGTGAGGTATTTGTCGAGTATTTGTCACTAATGTAATATGTGGTTGACATTTCAACCTCACTGTTTTGGACCTTGGGTTGGAATATAGAAATAAATATGAGTGATTGTCAATTTTAGAAAAGAACATTAATTCCGTTGTTTAACACATTCAACAAATGGTTACTTGTTTTCTTCTTTTTATGCTTACCAAGGATGACTATAGAGAATAAGACATTAAGAAAAAGACTAATGTACTTTCTCTTTCCTAAAGACTCCTCAATGTGTAGTTTTTTGTTTTCTTTTTAAGTCAGGATCTTTCCTTGTCACCCAGCCTAGGGTGTGGTGGCATGATCATGGCTCACTGCAGCCTCGAACTCCTGGCCTCAAGCAATCCTTCCATTTCAGCCTCCCAAGTTGTAAGATTGCTGGCATGAGTCACTGTACCTGGCAATATAATTTATCTGAATTTTATGAACTTCATATTATGGCAGGGTCTTTTAGACCACCTTAAGGATTTTTGAATGTTGCCCTAAGAGATTTTCCCTGAATGCAAGCTGCTGTGTTAGGCCAGTATATTTATCAATTTATAAGTATTATATAAGTTAGCTGGGCACTCTCCAGAGCTGCACTGTTTGATATAGTAGCCATTAACCACATGTGGGTGTTTAGCAATTGAAATGTGGCTAGTCTAGATTACAATGTGCTTTAAGTGTAACATACACTAATTTTACAATTTCATGTTAAGATGATATTTTAGATACATTGAGTTAAATAAAATACATTATAAAATTAATTTCACTGTTTTTGTGTTTTTTTAATGTTTCTACTAGAAAATATAAGTATATATTGGCTTTTAATGTACTTCTATTGGACAGTGATGAATTAGACTAGGAATATTTAAAATGTTTTAAAATATTTTTCAGTTGTTTATTTTCAATCTGTAGGATTAATTTGTTTGTTTCTTAATATGTAGTCCCCACCTTTAAGATTTCTCTGTGACTAGGGTGGCTGATATTTTGTCTTCTATTCTTAGTAGAGTATGAAAGATTATGGTCTAAGCTTTGATTTCTAAGTTATTTATTTACAACCAAATGCATGCAGAAACAACCTGGTCAGATAAAGATACTAGCCCTAGTATGTTAACATAGTTTACCTGAAATTAACATGTCCCTAAACCTACCTGTCCCAAGGTCTCTAAGGCCTAAATTGAGGTCCTGAACTTTCTACACTTGTTTATCTGAATCTATTACTGAGAAATCCCCTGAAAGTTAAAAAGGATGAGAATTATAGGGCAAAAGGTGGCTCACTCATGTAAAATATGAAGCAGTTTCTGTTAGCTGAAAACTTTTTCACCAATAAATTAGGTTCATCCTCAGAAAGATGAAAAAGGGACTCCATGGTAACAATAGAGGAGTGGAGCCAGCAGAGTATTTTCTTCCAGCTTTTTAATGTGGTCTTTTAAAATATGGTTGTAAGCATAGTATAAATATAATTTTGGAGTCAGGCATGCTGGCACATGACGGGAATCCCAGCAATTTGGGAGGCTGAGGCAGGGGGATCACATAAGCCTAGGAGTTTGAGACCAACTTCAGCAACATAACGAGACTCCATCTCAAAAAATAAAATAAAATTTTGTATTTTTTCCACTTACTGTATATAGGATTTTTTATCCTGTTGCTTCATATTCTCCTTGATTACTATTTTAATGAATGCATACTATTTCATTGAATAGGTATATCATAATTTACTTAACTGTTCCTCTAATTTGAGAAATCCCTTGGTAATTAGGAAAGCTGAAAGCTTATTATAGCTGTATACCTTGTAATCTTCATCTTTTATGTTGATCTTTTAAAATTATCTTAAAGATTTTTATCTACATAGTTACTAATTATATATTTATGTTAATGTGGTAAAATGTGTATGATTCTTTTGCCCAAGTAATCTTATGAATTGTTGAAGTAAAATAATCAGAATATATTAAACTTAACTTTTAGTTCAGTTTCATATTTATTGAATAGCTAAACGTTTCTCAAATATGTGAGATCTATGACATTAGATTGGATATGGTTTACTCTTCCTAAGCAAGACTTAGATTACATTTGGAAAACCAAGTTATTCAATTTTCAGAGGCTGTTGCATGAGCAGATTTTAAATATTAAAAAATTTGCATTGTTGTATGTCACATAGCCTTTCAATAATAAAATTTGTTTATTAAGTTGTGTTAACTATCAAAAGTATTTTTTATTAAAAATGATTGCCGCCGGCGCGGTGGCTGCAAGCCTGTAATCCCAGCAACTTGGCGGAGGCCGAGACGGGTCACGAGGGTCAGGATGATCGAGACCATCCTGGCTAACACGCGGTGGAAAAACCCCGTCTGTCTACTGAAACAATACAAAAACTAGCCGGGCGATCGGTGGCGGGCCCGGCGCCTGTAGTCCCAGCTACTCGGGACGGCTGAGGCAGGAGAATGGCGTAAACCAGGAGGCGGAGCTTGCAGGTGAGCTGAGATCTGGCCACTCGCACTTCAGGCCCGGGCGCAGAGCGAGGACTCCGGCTCAAAAAAAAAAAAAAAAAAAAAAAAAAAAGAATGATTGCCGTTTCATCTTGTGACTAGTTACTTATAACAATGCTTATCTAGTCTAAGTAGTATATTACAAAATTCCATTGACCACAAATATAGTTGGTAAACCCTAATTGAGAACAAGAAGATTTCTAACTAAAATAGAGGTGTAGTGTTATTATATAAAACCTTATATACTTTACTCCTCAAAGAATCCACTAAACCTTTACCTAGTGTCTGTTAGCTTCTAATTTTAGACAGAATTTGGAAAGGTTACTAGACTGTAAACTTTTGAAGTTTGAATCTGCTGCTACTATGTAATTTTGGAAGAATCACTGTACCTTTCTGAAAATTAATTTTTAAAAATCCTTGACCTTTCCATGACTTTCAAATTCTGTTGTAATTGCCTATTTGAAATCTCTACTTAGATGTATAATAGGTACTTCAAATGGTGTGTTTATTTTTCTGTCTCAGTCTGTCATCTTAATCTTCCTCATATCCTAAAAACTATTTTTCACTCAAGCAAAAAGTCATCTTTGATTTATCTCTTTTTTTCCCCACCATCTTACATTTAAGTCATCATCAGATCCATTGACTGTACCTTGAAGAAATAGCCTGGGTTCAGGAACTTCTCTCCATTTCTTCTGCTGACACTCCAATATAAACCAACATCACCTTCCACTTGTATTACTGCCATAGTTTTATGCTACTTCTCAGTCTTTTTTCCACATGGTAGCCAGAGACAACTTTAAACATACAAATCATATTATATTATTCTTCTACTTAAAATCCTGCAGAGATTTTAATTGTGTTGAGAATAAAAATCCAAGATCTTTGCTATGACCTACCTACAATTCCTATCTTTCTTTCTCATCTCATGTGTGACCACTTACTCAGCCATTCTAACCTCTGTACAGTTCCTTAGAATTTCAAGTTAGTCCTGATTTTGGTGGTCTACTTGTAGATCTTTATTTTGCCTGGAATGTGCTGAGATAGCAAATTTTTTCATGGCCTGGTTCTTGTCATTTTATTCTCAACTCAGATCATCTCTCTTGAGGCACCTTTCTAGAAACCTAATTTAAGGTGACTGTTATGTCTCACTCTCTATTACACCATCTGTGAAAATGTATTCATATGAGCATTTGAAACAATTTTTAAATTAGTAAACATGTTGGTTTTTTGTCTCCCACCCTAATTAGAACGTAGTAAGCTACATGACAGCAGAGACTTTGTCTACCTTATTGAGTGTTTGAACAGTTTATGCCACATAGAGGAGATATTCAAGAACTATTTGCCAAATAAGCGAGTGATTCCAGCTATAAATGAAAGATCAGAGATTTTTAAAAATGTATCCTGTTAGGAAAGCCCAAAGTCGTCATCTATTTTAGAGTAATTATCGAAAATAGTTTTATACACTCACACCTACACACACATATAAAGTAGTCCTTACTTGAAGACCTTTAAATGAAAAAATTTATCCAGTTATCTAAAATAAAATCATCTGATCATCTAGTGAATACTCAAGTATGTTAAATAAGGTATTCATGTAAACTGATTTTCAACCTCGTAACTTTTACATAGATTATGGCATGGAGCCAGGTTTGTGAGGAATACTAGAGTGGTGGAATTCCAGCATATAACACTTGGACTGTGTGTGGAGTGGCTGTCATCTCTGATTCTGAAATTTTGAGCCTAAGCCACATCCTATAGGGAGCCAGAGAAAAAGTGTGAAAATTATGTAATGTATGTCCTTGGTATCTATCTGATTTATGATAAATATATGCTGAAATTTTAATATCTATTGTTTGAATATCTTAAGCTTATGATGTTTACACTAGTTTAGGAGGGACAGCATGTTCCTGGGTTCATCTGAGATGCCTAGTTAATGCTTTTTAATTAACTGACAAAATAAATACATATTATTATAAACAATGAGGTATGTTTACTGTATATTTTTGTTCTTCCAGCTAAATAGTATCATCTAGTTTTGTTTTTTTTTTAATTATTATACTTTAAGTTCTAGGGTACATGTGCACAATGTGCAGGTTTGTTACATATGTATACCTGTGCCATACTGGTGTGCTGCACCCATCAACTTGTCAGCACCCATCAACTCATCATTTACATCAGGTATAACTCCCAATGCCATCCCTCCCCTGTCCCCCTTCCCCATAATAGGCCCTGGTGTGTGATGTTCCCCTTCCAGAGTCCAAGTGATCTCATTGTTCAATTCCCACCTATGAGTGAGAACATGCGGTGTTTGGTTTTCTGTTCTTGAGATAGTTTGTGGAGAATGATGGTTTCCAGCTGCATCCATGTCCCTACAAAGGACACAAACTCATCCTTTTTTATGGCTGCATAGTATTCCGTAGTATATATGTGCCACATTTTCTTAATCCAGTCTGTCACTGATGGACATTTGGGTTGGTTCCAAGTCTTTGCTATTGTGAATAGTGCCGCAATAAACATACATGTGCATGTGTCTTTGTAGCAGCATGATTTATAATCCTTGGGGTATATACGCCCAGTTTATTTTTTAAAATAGAATATGCACTCACGAGTAGCCTGTATTACCAGTATTTGATAAATGGATATCCAAAACTTACACTTCGTATGGAATTTCATAAATGAGTCATCTTATTTCAGTAGTCTAGTGAGTCGCAAATATATAAGACAAGTGTATGTTAAAATCGGTAGTCTGGTGTATGTTTGTAAGGTCAGTAGTCTGGTGAGTCTCAAATATGTATACACAGGTGGGATGTAGGATGAAGCTTGTAACACTTAAAATGTTTCTGGTCTGCTAATTATGGTATGTTTTGAAAATGCTTAGTAGTTAGAACCAATTGAAAAGGAAAATGGTATATATTTAGAACGACTATCTGGATTAAATATAAAGCACTTAAGATAAATAATCATGAGACTCTCAGTTTTCTGTTTAAAAGCAAATGCTGATTTGTTAAGAAATAATTTCAGTTTAACTTTATGTATTCATTAATATATGAAATCAATATGAAATGTTTTAAGTTAGAAGAACGTCAAATATTTGGAAGCAAAGATTAGCTGCATTTCATTAGGTATTGTGTATGCAGGAAATATAAATAAAACAAACATTATTAGCATGTAGTTCTAAAGTTGAGTAAAATAGAATTTTGATATAACCCACATTCTTCTTCTTCTGTAATCATTTGTTTTCTTAACTTAAAGCATTTGTGAATATAATTTGAATATCATTCAAATACAAGAAATCTATGCATAATGGACATCAATTATTTCATGTGCCAGTAGCTTAAACCAGTTCACAATATCAAGTATACTGAGCCCTCTAGTGATTTTTTTTTTTACTGCCATCACAATTGCTGTCTGTGCACATTCCTTTTATTTTTACCAACAAGTTTATTGGTGAAAATTATTTCATTCATTTTTCTTAATTTGAAATGAAAAATAAAAAGAAACTTTATAGGGAATGGTACAAAACTTGGGCTGTTTTAAATATGTTTGTAGCTTTGGAGGGTTTTTCCTTTTTAATTTGCTGTTTCTATTCAGCATGTTCTTATAATATTCTTATAAGAACATTATAAGAATATTATATATATTCTTGCATATATATACATCACTCTATATATATGTATATAGAGTGATGTATATATATGCAAGAATATTATAAGGACTTTTTTGAAATGTTTATTTTGAAATAAATGTAGAGAATACTTAACCAGCAAGATAAATCATCATATTATTTTAAACAGTAAATTGGGTGGTAATTTGCATTTGAGCTAGGACAAAACTGAGTTTAGGTCCTGTCTCGACCAAATTTATTAGCAGTGTGGACTTGGGTAAGTTATTTAACCTCTCTAGGTCTCAGTTTCCTCTGATAATTTCTTCACATAGTCTCTAAAATAACCTTTTAGAGATGTTTCCAGAGGAGTCTTTATAATGTCTTTTCTTCATATTGAATTTTCTTTCATAATTTAAATATAAGCCTTCTTATTCTCAGAAGAGAAATTTATTATTGCTATGGTTTTAAATATTTTTTTTATTATATTCCAAATAGAAAATATAATATGCTGCTTCCTTGCTTAAAAGAGACCTTAAATAGTAAGTGTCACTTTTGTTCACAGTTACATCCCTAGTGGCTGAAAAAGTCCCCGGCTATTTCATTCAATAATTTGGTGCTCATTTAGTAACTTGGTAAATGAGTGAAGCAAAGGTCAGCTCCTTCAGTGTGGCATATGTGGCTTTTTGTAGTCTGCTCTTGGCCTACTTTTCCATCTTCATCATCTTTGCTACTGCTTTTCACTAGCCCTAAGTGTTTTTCTAATATCCTGTTTCTTGTACCTGATATGGCATGCTTAGTGACTGCCTCTCCCTCACATACCTCAGCATATAGTTAATATCCTTATTATAGAAACCTTAGTGATTTAATCTGATTTTAAACATGCCTTTTTCTTCCTTTAAACGACAAACTAGGGCTAGGTGTGGTAGCTCACAACTGTAATCCCAATGCTTTGGGAGGCTGAGGTGGGAGGATAACTTGAGCCCAGGAGTTCAAAGACCAGTCTGAGCAAGACCAGCAAGACCTTGTCTCTACTAAAAATAAAAGAGTTAGGGCCGGGCACAGTGGCTTATGCCTGTAATCCCAGCACTTTGGGAGGCTGTGCTGGGCGAATCACGAGGTCAGGAGATCGAGACCATCCTGGCTAACATGGTGAAACCCTGTCTCTACTAAAAATACAAAGAATTAGCCAGGCGTGGTGTTAGGCACCTGTAGTCCCAGCTACTGAGGAGGCTGAGGCAGGAGAATTGCTTGAACCTGGGAGGTGGAGGTTGCAGTAAGCTGAGATAGCGCCATTGCACTCCAGCTGCAAAAAAAAAAAAAAAAAAAAAAAAAAAGAAGTCACTTGAGTGTGGTAACATGCACTTGTAGTCCCAGGTACTCAGAAGGTTGAGGCAGGAGGATCACTTGTCTACAGAAGTTTGAGGTTGCAGTGAGCTACGATTGCTCCACTGCACTACAGCCTGGGCAACAGAGCAAGATGCTGTCTCAAAAATCATCAACAAAACCCAGAAACTAGTCAATTTTAAGGATCATTTTAAACGTTGTCTAACTTTTGTTATGAAAACAAATATTTGCATTGACAGAACTCCTTAGTATAATAACAATCAGTAAATAATTGTTGAATTGATTAGAATGTTATAAACCTCTATATATGTAATAGGTTTTGTTTGTTAGTATATTCTTCTGATACTTTATTTATTTCTTGAACTATAACCTTCAAAAACAAAGAAATAAGTTTTTTACTGAAAGTTGATGATAGGGCTTTTGCTAAACTGCTACATATTTTGGTTAGATTCAATTTAGTATTTCTTTGGAGGATATTATGTATGCAGTTTATACTTTAAACTTTTCCCCTCATTTAATTATAGTTCTTTTTGCAAGTAGCCAGCATAATATCATTCAATAAAAATTTATTTAGCAGCCTATTATGTTCCTGGCAATTGATTAGGTACTGGGGTAATACAAAGAGTAATAAAAAACAGAACCCTTAGTTTCAATCCAATGGGTCAGAAATACATATAAAGGACTCATTTCTTTTTTTTTTTTTTTTTTTTTTTTT
>NW_016821451.1:63987-72950 GCF_001698545.2 Rhinopithecus bieti | reverse complement strand
AAAAACTTGCTGGATTGTTTTATTAAAGTGATTGTACATTCAGTTTATCTGCAATCAGTATGTGTGAATTCTTTTTTTTTTACATCCTCAACAATACTTGCAATTAAAAATCTTTAAATTATTAAACATTTTGCCAATTTTTAAAATGTTAGCCATTTTAATAGTTGCATAATTGTGATTTTAATTTTATTTCCCTAATGACTAATGATGTTGAGCATTTTATGTGTGTTTATTTGACATCTATATATTTTCTTTGGTGAAATGATTCTTCACATCGTTACCTACTCTTAAAATTAAATTGCTTATTTTCTTTATTGTTGTGTTGAGTTTTTAATATATTCTACATATAAGTATTTTATCTGATATAAGTATTGCAAAGATTTTTCTCCCATTTTATGGCTTCTCTTTTTATTTTCTTAACAGTATCTTAAAGATAATAGGTTTTCCATTTTGCTTAAGTCAAATTTACTGATTTGTTTATAGATTTTTATTTTATTTAAGAAATCTTGGCATAACTCAGATCCACAAAGAATTTCTTTCATCTTTTCTTCTACATGTTTTATACTCTCAGGCTTTACTTTTAGTCAGTGATTCATTTTGAGTTAATTTTTGTATGTGACACAAGGTATGGATTCAAGTCATTTTTTAAACGTGTGTATACCCATTTGTTCTAGCATCATTTATTGAAAATGCTGACCTTTGTCATCTACGTTGCCTTTCAGCTCTTGTCAAAAATCAGTTGTCCAAATATGTGTGGATTTATTTCTGGATTTTCTATTCAGTTCCTTGATCTATTTGTTTGTATTTATGTAAACACCATGCTGTTTTGATTTCTCTAGTGTTTTAATAATTTTTGACATCAGGTAGTTTTAGCTCCCCAACATTGTTATTCTTTTTCAAATTTATTTTGTTCCTTCTAGGCCATGTGTGTTTCCATAGGAATTTTAAAGTCAGCTTGTCAATTTCCATAGGAAAGCCTGGTGGGATTTTGATTGAAATTGCATTGAATCTGTAGATGAGTTTGGGGAGGGGAAGACATCTTAAAAATTTTATCTTTCATTTAGCAAAATAGTGTAGTTTTCAGTATACAGGTCTTTCCCATCTCTTTTCATATTGATCCTTAAGAAATTCATAACACAGTGCTATTTTTACTGATTAAAAAAATTGCTTTCAGGTATTTCATTGCTGGTATATAGAAATGTAATTTTTTAGTTGTTAGTCTTGCATCCTCCAGCCTTCCTGAATCCACACATTAGCTTTAGGAGCTCTTTTGTAAATTCCATCTGATTTTTTACATAGACAATCAGGTCATCTCTAAATACAGGTATTTTTTTCTTCGTTTTTTATATTAATGACTTTATTTCTTTTTTTTTCCCTCCCTTTTCTGATTGCACTCCAGTACAATGTTAAGTGGATAGAACCTCCAATACAATGTTAATTGGTGAGTGAGTGTAACAGCCTTCCTATTCCTGGTTTTGGAGGAAAGCATTCAGTCTTACCCTGTTAATATGATGGGAAGAGCTGTAACATTTTTGAAGATGCCCTCTATTGGGTTAAGGGATTCTCCTCTACTTCTGGTTTGCTAAAATTAAGACAAAAAATAATAATAAATGGATGTTTGATTTTGTAAAAGCTTTTGTGCATTTATTAAGATCATGAAATTTTCTGTGATGTATTATGTTGTTTATAATTTTTATATTTATGCTTTGAGGAGTATTAGTCTGTGATTTTATTTCATCTGGCTTTTATATTGAGGCAGTAATAGCTTCATAGAATGATTTGGGGAGTATTCCTTTTTTTATATTTGTTTTGAAATAGTTAAAACCTCCATGTAAAATTGATATTATTTCCATCTTATATTTTAGGTGGAATTCATTCGAGAATCTCTCTGGCCCTCAAGGTTTTTTTGTTTTTTTGTGTGTAAATAATTTTAACCTTATTCTTAGTTTCTTTAATAGATATGGGTTAAGTTGTGTATTTGTTTTTGAGTGAGCTTTGGCAATTTGTGTTGTTTAAGAAAGTTGCCCATTTCATCTGAGTTGTCAAATTTACTGGCATGTAGTTGTTCATTATATTTTCTTACTATTCTTTTAATGTCTATATTATCTCTAGTGATGCCACTTTTCTCATTCTTGGTATTGATAATTAGTATCTTCTCTTATTTTTCCTGATCAGTCTGCCCAGAGGTTAATCAATTTTATTAATTTCAAAGAATCATCCTTTTCTGTTTTTTGTTTCATTGATCTTTATAATTACTTCCTTTATTCTGCTTTGGTTTTGTTTTTCCTTTTCTTTTTATTTTGGAAGATAAAGTTATTCTTTTGAAACCTTTTTTTTTTTCTTTTTTAATGGATTATTTTGAAAAATTTTATTTGTAATTGACAAATAATAAATAGGTACTATGTGATGTGTTAATGCATGTGTATAGTGCATAATGATCAAATCAGAGTAATTAGCATATCTCTCACTTTAAATGTTTATTATTTCTTTGTGACTATAACATTCAAAGTCCTTTCTTCTAGCTATCTTGAAATACACATTATTATTTGCTATAGTCTCTGTATAATAAGACACCAGAACTTAATCTTCCTGTCTAACTATAACTTTGAACTCATTGACCAACCTTTTCCCATGCTATTCTTCCCCCCATCCTCTGTAGCTTCTGGTAACCACTGTTATACTCTCTACTTCGATGATATGAACGTTTTCATATTCCACATATGAGTGAGATCGTGTGGTATCTTCTTTTTTAATATAGTGGTTAGTGCTACAAAATTTCCCCTAAGTATTATTTTAGCCATCTCTACAAATTTTGACATAATAAACTTTTATTTCCCTTCAGTTAAGAATACTTACAAATTGTTTTAATTTCTTCTTTCATCAGTGGTAGGAAGTGTGCTCTTAAGGAGGCGTGCTGTTTTGTTTCAAATACTTAGATATTTTCCAAGTATCTTTCTAATAAGCATACCTGATTTAATTCCATT
This sequence comes from Rhinopithecus bieti, assembly GCF_001698545.2. Lineage (NCBI taxonomy): Eukaryota > Metazoa > Chordata > Mammalia > Primates > Cercopithecidae > Rhinopithecus > Rhinopithecus bieti. The sequence continues at coordinate 69,966 of NW_016821451.1, read as the reverse complement.
GTAGTCAGAGAATATGCTTTGCATGATTGTCTTCCTTTTCAATTTATTAAGACTTGTTTTTTGACCAAGAATATAGTATAACTTAACTGTTCCAAGAGCAGTAGAAGAGAACGTGTGTTCTACTATTGTTAGATGAATAAGTGTCAATCAGGTCAACTTGGTTTATAATGCCATTCAAGTCTATGGTAGCCTTGCTGATTTTCATGCCTCCTTGTTCTACAGATTTTGAAGAGTGGTATTGAAATCTTTGACTATAATGGTGGATTTGCCTATTTCCCTTTGCATGTCTTCAGTTTTTACTTCATGTATTTTGAAGATCTGTTATTAGTTATACAAATGTTTAGAACTATGATATTGATTAACTTACCTCTTTGTCATTACGAAATGACTTTCCGTTTTGCTAGTAATATTCTTGGCTTCAAAATTTATTGTTTCTGATATTAATATAGCCATTCCAAGTTTCTGCAAGTAATCTCAACCAGTGTTTTGTTTAGTCTTAGACCTTCAGTTTTCATATAAGACTTTTATATAGGAAAATTTTAGGAAAAAATTATTTAACTGCTCTGGGTCTTAGTTTCTTTTTGATTAAAGGGACATAATAAGAGTACCTACACCAAATAATTGTTTTGAGAATTAAACAAAATAATATCAAAGATTCTACACCTGCACATGTTGCAATGCAAACTGTGTAAGTGTAGTCTATGGCTTTTGTTCCTACTATTACAGCTGCATTTTTTTTTAAGTTTTTTAAAAAAACACATGAAATAGAATTTGCTATTGATTTATATCTTCAAGAAGTATCTTGTTTTCTGTTTCATTAGTCATCTTTAATCTAGACTAGATAAATTAGAACATCATGATGAAATTTGTAAATGAACATGAACTCAAAAAATACCTGTCTTTAATTTTGTTTTCTTACATTACTAATTTATCTTTTTTACTTAAGAATTGTATTCTAAAATTTAGATATAGAGTCATATTTTTCAAATTTATCGAGTTACCATTTCAAGTATATTCGAATTGTACAATATTTTTCAGTTATTCTCAACTGCATACACCTCCGTTTAAACAAAAGACACATTGTGAAACTACAAGTTAGTCTTTTTTTAAGAAACAAAGGAAATAAATGTTTGCACATAACGATTTGTATGGGTCCTTCACATTGTTACTATTTATAATGGATGATGCCTTTTTTTTTTAGATTGGACAGCTGGCTTTTAAAGGAATGAAGAGACTCAATAGAATCCAGTCAATAGTGTTTGAGACTGCCTACAACACCAATGAGAACATGCTGATTTGTGCCCCTACAGGAGCTGGAAAAACCAACATTGCAATGCTTACGGTCTTGCACGAAATTCGCCAACATTTTCAACAAGGTGTTATCAAAAAGAATGAATTTAAGGCAAGTAAATAGACCAGACAACAGCTTTTTAAATTGTAAGGAATAAAATAAATTTGCGGTTATATATAACATGAAATTTGAAAGTTCTTAAAGATATTGTACTTGAAGTCAGATAAGTAATACTGCTTGACTTACTTCATTACTATTAAGACAGTTCTTATTTGTGTTATGAAAATTCTATTACCATGTAAGAAGCTGTGAAAATACATTTAGCTTTGAAAGCAAACCAATTTTCAAAGCGATGCAGCTGTGTAAACGAATTCTATTGTTCTTTAAACAGCTACACACGTATCTCAGAAAGATAAGACTTTTCATATATCACTATTAAGATTTTTCACTGGGAGTAGTTACAATCATATTTCACAATAAATTGTGACTTGTATTGGCTACTGTAAGACAAATGACATGGTGGTTTTTGCTCATTAATCAAGCTAGTGTTCCTTTGGTATAGATTGTATATGTTGCTCCAATGAAAGCCTTGGCAGCTGAAATGACAAATTACTTCAGCAGACGTCTAGAGCCACTAGGCATCGTTGTGAAAGAATTGACTGGTGACATGCAGTTGTCAAAAAGTGAAATTTTACGAACTCAGGTATGTTGTTTACCTAGATTTTTTGTTTAATACCATTCTTTTTTAGGTAATTGCAAAAGTTTTAAACGACTATATCTTAAGTAACTAGAATAGGTGATACAAACATAATATAATGAACTTTTATTTGTAACCACCTCTTATCTCTGTGCTACAAAGAGTTTTTGCTGGTACTTTGTTTTCTGGTGTCCCTTCTAACTCCTGTAATTCTTACTGCATCTTGAATATTGTTAGGTTCCAAGTCTAATGGCAGTAAGGCTATTCTTTTAAAACAGTAGGGGATGAGGATATAAATAAGACCAGAGTTTAATTTTAAGAGGAGGGACATATATAGATCTTAAAATGATTGCACTAGTATTCCAAACTATTCCATAAGAATGATTTAACATACAATAAAGCTTTTTGGTCGTTCATTATTTCATCAAATGCAAAGTTAGTATTATTAAATCATGCACTGTATATAGCACTATATTAGAAGAAATGAATGAATGCATGACAGTAAAGACACTTAAGATACAGTTTCTGTCTTCAAGAATCTTATGATTAAGTAAGAAAAAATATTTACATTTCAACTAGATGATTATTTATTGAAAGCAATATGTAAGTTAGGTGAAGTTCATTGTGTTTTTAAAAAACAAAATAGGCTGGGCATGGTGGCTCATGCCTGTAATCCCAGCACTTTGGGAGGCTGAGGCGGGCAGATCACAAGGTCAGGAGATCAGGACCATCCCGGCTAACAAGGTGAAACCCCATCTCTACTAAAAATACAAAAAATTAGCTAGGCATGGTGGTGGGCACCTGTAGTCCCAGCTACTGAGGAGGCTGAGGCAGGAGAATGGCGTGAACGTGGGAGGCAGAGCTTGCAGTGAGCAGAGATCATGCCACTGCACTCCAGCCTGTGCAATAGAGTGAGACTCCATCTCAAAAAAAAAAAAAAAAAGAAATGTAAAAAATAAAATAGTGGATGACCAGATATTAATGGAAAAATTCATAGTTTGATGGAAAATATGGAAAACAGATAATAGAACTTTTAAAACAGTGGGTGGATATTGATTTAAAATGTGATTGGAGTGTGAATTAATTTCCTAGGGCCCCCATAGCAAAATACCATAAGCTCAGTGGTATAGACCAAAAGTATCTCAGACAGGTCTTAATTGATTTTGAAAGTTTATTTTGCCAAGGTTGAGGATGCACCAGTGACAACCTCAGGAGGTCCTGATGACATGTGCTCAATGTGATTGGGGTACAGCTTGGTTTTATATATTTTAGGGAAACATGAGACATCTATCAATATGTAAGATGTACATGGGTTTGGTCTGGAAAGGCAGGACAATTTGAAGTGGAGGCTTCCAGGTCATAGGTAGATGTAAAGATTTTCTGATTGGCAATTGGTTGAAAGAGTTATTATCTGAAGAAAGGAGGCCTATCTATTCAGTGAGAATACTTTGTAAATGTTTCTTATCAGACTTAAAAAAGTCTATTCTATCAGTAGTTCCAAAATGAAGGAGAGTATAATGAGGCATGTCCTGCTCTCACTTCCCATTATGGCCTGAAGTAGTTTTTCAGGTTAACTTTGGAATGCCTTTGCTAAGAGGAGGGGTCCATTCAGATGGTTGGGGGGCTTAGAATTGTATCTTTGGTTTACAGTGGCTTAAAACAACAGTCTTAATTCTCTCACAGTACTGGAGTTTAGAAGTCTGAAATCAAGGTGTCAGCAGAGTTGATTCCTTCTGGAGGCTTTAAGACAATATCTGGTCTATGCCTCCTGGTTTCTGGTGGCTGCTGGGAATTTTTGGCATTCTTTGGTTTGTAGATACATCACTCCAAGCTCTGCTTCCATCTTTGTGACCTTTTCCCCTGCTTGTCTTTTCCCCTACTCCCCTTTTTTAAGGATACTAGTCATTGGATTTACGGCCCACCATAGTCAAGATGATCTCATCTTAAAAACTTTTCCTTAATTACATCTGCAAAGACCCTTTTTCCAAATAAGGTCATGCATATGGGCTGAATGTCTACATACCATCTCTCCCACGCCCAAACACCATTTATATGTCGAAGCCCTAGTCCACAAGTAATGGTATTTGGAGGTGAGGCCTTTGGGAGATAATTGAACTTAGTTTAGGTCATGAAGTGGGGAGGACTGGGTGACAGAGTGAAACTCCATTTCAATAATTAAATAAATAGAAATATTCAAAAAGACAAAGTTCTTTGTGACCTGAATTATTTTAAAGATTACAAAGGAGTCCCAAAGCCAAAACAATTTGAAAACTACCATGATACGTCAAAGTGCCTTATATATGACATCGGATTATTTTTATTGTCTAAATCCAGCCTGGTTTTCAACCTTATCTTCCAGATGCTTCCCAATATAAACTATAGTCAGGCCATTTTTGCTTTTTCTAAAATAGCCTTGCTCAAATAACATTTTCTTAAATGAACGTTGCTTTTTAGTAAGTTTCCTCATGTGTTTTCTCCTTTTTCTTAGTATCTTCCTTTATCTATTGACATTTGTTCAAATCTTGCCCAGTCTTTAAAACCCAGTTCAAACCTTGTATTTACTTCTTCTTCCCTGAATCCTGTAGCACCATTCACTTATATTCATAAAATAATACCTAGTGTACAAAGTCTATGCTTTTGGACCTGATGTAGTTTTAAAAATCTGGATCACTCTCAAGTAAAACTTTGATTGCTCTTGTCCTGTATCCAAGTATGTTACTGATGCTAATGCAAGGATGTTTATGGAAAGACAAGGGAGGTAACATTTGAATTCAATTTATGAGTCAGTTACTATGCTAAATGCATATGTGCAACTTCCCTGAGTCTTCACAAGAACGCTGTTGGGTAGTATCTCCATTTTACAGGAGCAGAAAGTAAAACCAAAAAAATCTACTTAGATTTATGCGTAGTCTGTCCCGCAGACTGGCTGAGCGACAGATGTAAGAAGTACACAGACACAGGTATTTTGCCTGAGACCGCGGCTAGGGGACTGCATGGCTTAGGATCACTGATGAGAGTGCAGCTCTGCCAATGAGAGTGCAGCCCTGATAAGCCGGGGACGTTTGTATTTATTTAGTACAGATTTAATGACAAAGACTTGGAGCGAACACAATTTGTGGGTAATTAACATTGTCGATCTCCCGAATAGATAGTGATCCTGTGTGCAAATGATCAAAGATTGGTTTCCGGAGACATAAGTAAGCCAGTTTATCTAGATGAGTTCCCTTACATTCCCTTGTTATCTACCCTTTGCCCTCTGCTTCAGGGTAAGAGAATTAGCCACCTTCAGCTTTTATTTTCTCCCGAAGCTTTACAAAACCTCCCAGCCTTCCAAGAAGGTTTCCGTCTTTCTCTGTTGATTTTTCCAACCACCCTGACTGATCTCCTACAGAATTTTATATAATTTTTTTAAAGTCATTATGAATTAATTTTTTTTTTATACTGTAAGTTCTAGGGTACATGTGCATAACGTGAAGGTTTGTTACATACGTATACTTGTGCCATGTTGGTGTGCTGCACCTGTCAACTTGTCAGCACCCATCAACTCGTCAGCACCCATCAACCCGTCATTTACATCAGATATAACTCCCAGTGCAATCCCTCTTGCCTCCGCCATCCACGTGATAGGCCCTGGTGTGTGATGTCCCCTTCCCGAGTCCAAGTGATCTCATTGTTCAGTTCCCACCTATGAGTGAGAACATGTGGTGTTTCTTTTTCTGTTCTTGTGATAGTTTGCTGAGAATGATGGTCTCCATGTCCCTACAAAGGACTCAAACTCATCCTTTTTTATGGCTGCATAGTATTCCATGGTGTATATGTGCCACATTTTCTTAATCCAGTCTGTCACTGATGGACATTTGGGTTGATTCCAAGTCTTTGCTATTGTGAATAGTGCCGCAATAAACATATGTGTGCATGTGTCTTTATAGCAGCATGATTTGTAATCCTTTGGGTATATCCCCAGTAATGGGATGGCTGGGTCATATGGTAC
>NW_016821451.1:61297-63875 GCF_001698545.2 Rhinopithecus bieti | reverse complement strand
CAGAGTCGTTTGCGTCTGCAGAGGTTTCTGCTGCTTTTTTTTTTTGTTGTTGTTGTTGTTGTTGTTGTTGTTTAGCTGTGTCCTGTCCCCAAAGGTGGAGTCTGCAGAGACAGGGAGGCCTCCTTGAGCTGCTGTGAGCTCCACCCAGTTTGATCTTCCCAGGGCTTTGTTTTCCTACTTAAGCCTCAGCAATGGCAGGCGCCCCTCCCCCAGCCTCGCTGCTGCCTTGCAGTTAGATTGCAGACTGCTGTGCTAGCAATGAGGAAGGCCCCGTGGGCGTGGGACCCTCCCGGCCAGGTATGGGATATAATCTCCTGGTGTGCCCGTTTGCTTAAAGCGCAGTATTGGGGTGGGAGTTATCCGATTTTCCAGGTGTTGTGTGTCTCAGTTCCCCTGGCTCGGAAAAGGGATTCCATTCCCCCTTGCGCTTCCCAGGTGAGGCGATTCCTTGCCCTGCTTCAGCTCTTGCTGGTCAGGCTGCAACAGCTGACCAGCACCGATTGTCCGGCATTCTCTAATGAGATAAACCCAGTACCTCAATTGAAAATGCAGAAATCACCTGTCTTTTGTGTCGCTCACGCTGGGAGCTGGAGATTGGAGCTGTTTCTATTCGGCCATCTTGCTCCGCCCTCCCAGAATTTTATATTTTTAAAAGGTTTATGAACATCTATTTCTTACCCATTTGCCCATTTTTGCACTTTGCTAGACTCTGTATCCTTCGTCAGTAATTTTTGACTGTGTAAGAGCAGGGACTAGGTGCTTGGCCTCAGAAGTAGTTTATTCATTGAACCTTTTGTGTTTGCTCTAATTCTGGAGTTGCTAATTTTGTAGAATTGAAACTGTATAGTTTTAATCTTTTACCCTGTCCTTCTACCCTTCTCACAGATTCTTGCAGATTAAAACCGTTCTGCTGTTGCTGCCTTTGAGATGAGGCTATAGATAAAGCAAACCAGAGAACAATGTAAAGAATGTGGGAGTACATATATATTCAACTTTTTTGTGGAGTTTGAATTTCTTGCTTTCCTCACTTTCATTTTGAAATTTTTTAATAGCTTCTTATTTATTCATGTTATCTATTTTTGATGTTTCCCAGTAATCAACATTGATTAAATTAAATATAATCTTAAATTTGCCTTGTGTTTTTTTCTAACTTTCTCAGTGTTGTTTATCTTCTTTTAAATATAGGAAGGCAAATTAATCTCATTTGCAAATTTTCTCCCATGACATTCTGATCATATTACTCTCATGCTCATAAACTTCCATTGGTTCTTTATTGCTTATTGAATTAAGTCCAACTACCTAGCTTGTTAAGAATATTGTATAAATTAAGTATAGTATGAGATGTGATGTATTTTGTGGTTCACTAGGGACCTTCAGGTATAGCAGCAGTTATGATTTTATTGAGGTTTGAATGTAAAATTTCCTTTTACAAGAGAGAATTATATAGTTGTAAGATTTACTGTTAGGAGAAACAGTATAGACAACAAATATCTTTCTGGTGTACAGCTAAAACGCAATTTTGTGCAACTTTGAAAATCACTGTAAATTTGTCATTAGTTAAAACACTGATCTACTTTTCCAACATTATTTTCCATTATTCTATATCTACCATCGGTTTCAAACTTCTCCCTCTAAATGTATCCTTGATGAAGAGTTACTATTTTACAATATTAACTGTACTTTTCAGTGGTTCCATTGAGCAATGTTCCTTTGAACATCAGTGAAAACACTGGTTACAAATTTTAGAGAAGATTTCTCCTGTCCTGGCAATAACTTTGTGTTAAATCAAAGCATTTGCTCTGAGTTCTGGAATTGTTCTCTGCTTTTATATTTGTTTCCTCATCCTTTTATGGGGAGGCATTTATCTGTGTACCTTTGGGAGTTGAGATAGGATATTTCATGTTTTGCTTTTGTTTATTTTTTGGTTGAGGATAGAGGGAGATTCTGTTCAGATCTCTTAGGCCCAAGCAATTGCAAAGGCAAATCTGAATTTTCTTTGTATTACTCTGCTAGACCAAAGCTCCAGTAATTGTGGGTGACAGGGTGTGGTGCTGTGAATACGCATGAGCTCAGATCACAGGCAGTGTTCAATGTCACACTGCTCTAATCTACTCTTCTTTCAAGGGGATTTTTCCTATGGTATGTAGTCTATTGAATATTTCAATATATGGGAGAAGGGTGGGAATAAAGGGTAGATGGAGATAGGGGCAGATATTTTATATGCCCAGGTTGCAGTTTTATCTTAATATCTGTAAATTATATTCTTATGTCCCATAAATGTACTGTTTAGTTCTCAACCTGGCATTGGGCTTATTGCTTTAACATTTTTTAAAAATTATTTATTTATTTATTTTGTATTATACTTTAAGTTCTAGGGTACATGTGCACAACATGCAGATTTGTTATATATGTATATATGTGCCATGTTGGTGTGCTGCACCCATTAACTCATCATTTACATTAGGTATATCTCCTAATGCTATCCCTCCCCCCTCCCCCTACCCCACAACAGGCCCTGGTGTGTGATGTTCCCCTTCTGGTGTCCAAGTGTTCTCATTGTTCAGTTCCCACCTATGAG
>NW_016821451.1:48176-59013 GCF_001698545.2 Rhinopithecus bieti | reverse complement strand
ATTTTGGCATGTTTTTTCAGTGGCTGGTACTGGTTGTTCCTTTCCATGTTTAGTGCTTCCTTCAGGATCTCTTGTAGGGCAGGCCTGGTGATGACATAATTTCTCAGCATTTGCTTCTCCGTAAAGGATTTTATTTCTCCTTCACTTAAGAAACTTAGTTTGGCTGGATATGAAATTCTTGGTTGAAAATTATTTTCTTTAAGAATGTTGAATATTGTCCCCCACTCTCTTCTGGCTTGTAGAGTTTCTGCCAAGAGATCCACTGTTAGTCTGATGGGCTTCCCTTTGTGGGTAACCTGACCTTTCTCTCTGGCTGTCCTTAACATTTTTTCCTTCATTTCACCTTTGGTGAATCTGACAATTATGTGTTTTGGAGTTGCTCTTCTGGAGTAGCATCTTTGTGGAATTCTCTATATTTTCCGAATTTGAATGTTGGCCTGCCTTGCTAGGTTGGGGAAGTTCTCCTGGATAATATCCTTCAGAGTGCTTTCCAACTTGGTTTCATTCTCCCCGTCACTTTCAGGTGTAGCAATCATACGTAGATTTGATCTTTTCACATACTCCCATATTTCTTCGAAGCTTTGTTCATTTCTTTTTACTCTTTTTTCTCTAAACTTCTCTTCTTGCTTCATTTCATTCACTTGGTCTTCAATCACTGATACCCTTTCTTCCAGTTGATTGAATTGGTTACTGAAGCTTGTGCATTCGTCACATAATTCTCGTGCCATGGTTTTCAGCTCCATCAGGTCATTTAAAGACTCTACATTGGTTATTCTAGTTTGCCATTCATCTAATCTTTTTTCAATGTTTTTAGCTTCTTTGCAGTGGGTTCGAACTTCCTCCTTTAGCTTGGAAAAGTTTGATCGTCTGAAGCCTTCTTCTCTCAAGTCGTCGAAGTCATTCTCGGTCCAGCTCTGTTCTATTGCTGGTGAGGAGCTGCGTTCTGTTTGAGAGGGAGAGGCACTCTGATATTTTGAATTTTCAGCTTTTCTGCTCTGTTTTTTCCCATCTTTGTGGTTTTATCTGCCTTTGGTCTTTGATGATGGTGATGTACAGATGGAGTTTGGTGTGGATGTCCTTTCTGTTTGTTAGTTTTCCTTCTAACAGTCAGGACCCTCAGCTGCAGGTCTGTTGGAGTTTGCTCGAGGTGCACTCCCGACCATGTTTGCCTGGGTATCAGCAGCAGAGACTGCAGAAAGGTAAATATTGCTGAACAGCAAATGTTGCTGCCTGATCGTTCCTCTGGAAGCTTCGTCTCAGAGGGGTACCCGGCCGTATGAGGTGTCAGTCTGCCCCTACTTGGGGGTGCCTCCCAGTTAGGCTACTCAGGGGTCAGGGACCCACTTGAGGAGGCAGTCTGTCCATTCTCAGATCTCAAACTCTATGCTGAGAGAACCAGTACTCTCTTCAAAGCTGTCAGACAGGGACATTTAAATCTGCAGAGGTTTTTGCTGCCTTTTGTTTGGCTATGCCCTACCCCCAGAGGTGTAGTCTACAGAGTCAGGCCTCCTTGAGCTGCGGTATGCTCCACCCAGTTCGAGCTTCCTGACTGCTTTGTTTACCTACTCAAGCCTCAGTAATGGCTGGCGCCCTTCCCCCAGCCTCGCTGCCCCTTTGCAGTTAGATCTGACTGCTGTGCTAGCAATGAGGGAGGCTTCGTGGGTGTGGGACCTTCCAATCCAGGAGCAGGATATAATCTCCTGGTGTGCCGTTTGCTAAGACCCTTGGAAAAGCACAGTATTAGGGTGGGAGTGACCCAATTTTCCAGGTGCTGTGTGTCACAGTTTCCCTTGGCTAGGAAAGAGAATCCCCTTGCCCCTTGCCCCTTGCCCCTTGCCCCTTGGCCGTTGTTCTTCCTGGGTGAGGCGATGCCTCACCCTGCTTTGGCTCTTGCTTGCTGGGCTGAACCCACTGTCCTGCACCCACTGTCCGTCATGCCCCAGTGAGATGAACACGGTACTTGAGTTGGAAATGCAGAAATCACCCGTTTTCTGCCTTGCTCACACTGGGAGCTGCAGCCTGGAGCTGTTCCTGTTCGGCCATCTTGGAACCATCCTTTGCTTTAGATTTCAAGCTACTTTACTAGCTCTGAATCCCAGCTCTGGGCACCTTTCACTAATTTGGGGCATCTTTCACTAATGAAGCTGTAGTTTTCTCTCCTCTTTTTGTGCAGCTATAGTCATGCATGTTTGATTATACCCTTGGGCCAATAATCTCCAAACTCCAATTCTTACTGGCAGTTGCTGCCTTTGTGCATAAAATCTGAGAATGTCTTTATTTCACTTCCATTCCTGAAGGACATTTTTGCTGGAAATAGATTCGTGGGTTGTTAGTTCTATTCTTTGTTTTTTTTATATTTTTATTTTTTAGAGACAAGGTCTCACTCTGTCACCAATGCTGGACTACAGTAGCACAGTAATGGCTCACTGCAACCTCAGCCTTCTGAGCTCAAGCAGTCCTCTCCTCTCAGCCTCCTGAATAGCGGAGATTACAGGCGCATGCCACCACATTATTTTTTGTAGCAACGAGGTATTGTCGTGTTGCTCAGGCTATTCCCCAACTCCTGTCTCAAGTAATCCTCTTGCCTTGATCTCCTAAAGGGCTGGGATTATAGACATCAGCTACCAGGCCAGGCCTTCTTTTCTTTCAGGCCTTTAAAAGTATGCCACTTTTCTTCTGGCCTCTGTGGTTTCTGAAGAGAAATTCACTCCATTCAAATTATTATTCTTTTATAGTTAATATGTTGTTTCTTTTGGGCTTCTTTAAAGATTTAAGATTCTATCTTTATCTTCAGTTTCCGACAGTTTTATTATGAGCTGCCTAGGTGTAAATTTCTTTAAGTTTATCCTGTTGAATGTTTGCTCACTTTCTTGAATCTGCAGGTTTATGTCCTTTGTCAAATTTGGGAAGTTTCCAGCCTTTATTTCTTCATCCTGTCATGTTTTCTCCTTTACTTTTTGGATTTTGCTGACAGGAATAGATCTTTTGTTATCCCACAGGATACCGAGATCTGGGTTTTTTTTGTTTGTTTTGTTTTCCAATCTGTTCTCTCTCTGCTGTTCTGTCTGGGTGATTTCTTTCATCTATGTTTGATGTCACTGATTCTTTTACTTTGTTGTCTACATTTTGTGGTTGATTTCTTCCAATGAGTTTTTAACTTAGGTTATTAGACTTTTCAGTTCTGAACTTTCTATTAGACTTTTAAAACTATTTTCTATTTCCTTGCTGAGACATTTCTATTTTTTCATTTGTTTCAAGGGTGTTTGAAATTGCTCCTTGAAGGATTTTTATAATTACTTTAAAAATCTTATCAGAAACAAATCCAGCAGCACATCAAAAAAAACTTATCCACCATGATCAAGTCGGCTTCATCCTTGGGATTCATGGCTCATTCAACATATGCAAATCAATAAATGTAACCCATAAACAACATGATTATCTCAATAGATACAGAAAAGGCTTTTGCTAAAATTCAACATCCCTTCATGTTAAAAACTCTCAATAAACTAGGTATCAATGGAATATATCTCAAAATAATAAAAACTATTTATGACAATCCCACAGTGAATATGTGGGCAAAAGCTGGAAGCATTCCCTTTGAAAACCAGTACAAGACAAGGAGGCCCTCTCTCACTGCTCCTATTCAACATAGTATTGGAAGTTCTGGCCAGGGCAATCAGGCAAGAGAAAGAAATCAGTATTCAAATAGAGAGGAAGTCAAATTGTCTCTTTTTGCAGACAACATGATTTTATATTTAGAAAATGCCATCAGCTCAGCCCCAAAACTCCTTAAACTGATAAACAACTTTGGCAGTCTCAGGATACAAAAATCAGTGTGCAAAGATCACAAACATTCCTTTACACCAACAATAGACAAGCACAAAGCCAAGTCACGAATGAACTCCCATTCACACTTTCTACAAAGAAAACAAAATACCTAGGAATACAGCTAACAAGATATATGAAGGACCTCTTCAGGGAGAACTACAAACCACTGCTCAATGAAATAAAAGAGGACACAAAGAAATGGTTGTGATTCTTATTCATTACATACTTGTATCAAAACATCTCATGTACCCCATAAATACCTACTGTGTACCTACCAAAGTTAAAAATTAAAAGAAATCAACACCAGTTCAATGTTTTATGTTGCATTGGCATTTACTTTAAAGCATTTTGTCTTGACCAAACCAGATTAGGTACAAGTACATTTGTTTTAAACCAAACCTTTTTGTCAACACTTATAATTTCTTGGAATATTTTATGACTAATTATACTTTTTTTGCTTTATAATGTTGCAATTGATATTTAATAAAATTGTGTCCATTGTTAGTAGTGGCCTGCAAAATATCTGTTTTCTTAAAACAAATTGCTAAAATACATTAAATATAAAAAGGCTATGCATTTTCAGCACAATTACTGAATAGTTAAATAGTAGGAATTTGAATTTAGTCATGGTTTAAAATTGATGATGAACTCTTTAGATCTTCTCTAAAACATTAAGAAATTGCAGTGTCGTATAATGACCTTATTAGTAATTAATATCAAATATTTTGAGATTAGTAGAGCAAATAGATTTTATGTTCAGCCTGTTACCTTAGGCCTAATGATTTTGGTTCTTTATGCAGTGTTTCCTTTAGCCCAACTAATATAACAAAAGCAGTTGTCTCTTAGCATATAGTGTCCTCCATATTACAGGTAAGATTGCTTTTTTCAAAATGTCAGCACATTCTTTGATCACTGCCACTACTCTAATTTTCTCCTCCAGATAGAAGACATTTTGCAGGATGCAGTGGCAAGAGCCTGTAGTACCAACTACTCTAGTGACTAAGGCAGGAGGATCACTTAAGCCTGGGAGTTTCAGGCTATAGTGCACTATAATTGTATTTGTGATTAGCCACTGCACTCCAGCTTAGGCAACATATTAATAGCAAGACTGTTTTTTCAAAAAAAGGGCACCTATTTGATTTGTCCATTTTTTCATGCCCTTTACTGATGACATTAATACAACCTTCCTCCTTATCATGTCACTTTAGTTTTTTTCATTGGATGCTGAAGTATAAATATCACTTTAAATTTAATGGTGATAGTTTAGTATAGCTGATAGCCATTCTGTTGTCAAAATAAGCTTTTTTTTTTTTTTTTTTTTTTGCTGTTGAATGTTTTAGCAATAAACTACTTGCCAATGATCTTGGGCAAATTTAAAATTTTAATTAGAATTTTAACCTTTTCTTTCTCTAATTTCAATTTCCATGGAATATAAACATCATTAACTTTATTTTGTTCACGTTACTTAGGATTTTGATGTATATTAATGTGAAATTTGAATAAGCTATGATCTTCAAAGTTTTTGACTGGTAAGAGTGTGGTGCTTAAAGAATCAGGTTAGAGCCATATAATTTAGCCCAGCTCCTAGCTTTAGAAATCCCTTCATGTCTGTACTCTGAAAGGGGCCTATTCACTTCAGAATTATCTCTGCACAGAATTATACTATACAGAAGGAAAATAAGCAGATAAATAGTTTAATAATTATATTTCTTATTTTGGGTTTATCAGATCATTTACTTTCTTTTTTTCATACTTACACTCACATTTTTCTACATTTGAGACTGTTCCATTTAATTTTAAACCAGAGATCTGGATTATGAAAGAAACAATTTTTTATTAAGGACTTATTATGTACAGTATTGAACTTTCTGCTGCAGAGTTCTTATAATTTGATCAAAATATATACAGTGGTTTTGGGGGGCATAAATTTTGATTGGCTCATGAAGATAGAATTTAGCCCATTTAATGTTCTGGACATCATTCTAAAAGGTTGGAGGATAAACAGATGTCATATACCAAAATAACTTTCCTATCAGGCCGTTTTCAATCTGAGCACATAGGATGACAAAGGAACTTTTATAATAGTGAGTTTGGTTTTAAACATGTTGAGTACGAAAAGATGGCTGAAGGTATTAACAACCTGAATTAGATGGACAAACTACTTCAAAAGGATTCTGGAAACATTTCTAGAATAAGTTGGAAATATAATGCCACTTTATTTGGGTTTCCATATGTAATTTCTAGCCTATCTGTTTAAATGTACTGTACTTAGAGAGTAGGATTTCCTGAATCTCATTAGCTTTGCCCTCCTGTTTCATAAATGATTTAATCTCTTTTACATGGAGATGTTTAAAAAAATAAACACAAACCAGCAAGATAATGTAAACTTTAGGTTGGTAAGAAAGGAGAAGAAAAATATGAGTTGGATTAAAAAGAGAAACTGAGAACAATACTGATGCAATAATGCAGGTAATAAAGTCCAGGAAAACTAAACAGGTTTATAAATCACAGTGACCATTTGATCTGGAAAAGCACAGCTGTTCTTAAGGGTATGAGGCAGAAACATTTCCCAAGGACTCATAAAAAGAACAATCAGTAATATAATGAAAGAAATTCTCAAAAACATCTCTCCAATAGATGCTATGGTAAATTGTATGGACCTTTTTTAAAAACATGGGTCTGATGTTTAGGAATCTATAGATCTGTATAAAGTACAAGGGTAGTCTGTGTTTCCTTCTCTTTTAGAGAGTAATATGGCATATTTCCTCATGGTCAAATGTTTAGTATTGGGGACTTTAGCACACTTGCTAAGGTCCTTACTGTTAAATTATAGACGTCCTTGCTTTCCATGGTAGTGTGTGACCATATAAATGACCAGGTAAACTGAAACCCTGCAACTTGATGTTAGCAGTAAATGGAAAAATGTTTACAATGGGGTCTTGGGCAGCTCCCTATAATCAAACACATTAATGTTTTTACAGCGAAACTTTTGGGGTTTATATCAAGCATAAAAAATAACTTGTCTTGCCGGGCGCGGTGGCTCACAGCCTGTAATCCCAGCACTTTGGGAGGCCGAGACGGGCATCACGAGGTCGGGAGATCGAGACCATCCTGGCAACATGGTGAAACCTCCGTCTCACTAAAAATACAAAAAAAAAAAAAAAAAAAACATAGCCGGGTCGCGACGTGCAGTGCGCCTGATCCCAGCTGCTTGGAAGGCTGAGGAGGAGAATTGGTGTAAACCCAGGGGGAGGCGGAGCTTGCAGTGGAGCTGGAGAACCCGGCACTGCACCCAGCCTGGGCGAGAGCGAACTCCGTCTCAAAAAAAAAAAAAAAAAATAACTTGTCTTAAGAGGTTTTTTTTTTATTTCCATTGAGAGTACAGTTATGGACCTGCATGATAAAGTGTCTATGGGAAAAATCCATTATAGTTTCACACACTGGGAAGCCCGGCCAGAAAACCATAGCATTGCCTCTGGCTACTTTTGTAAGCTTTTAGTAGGGATCTGGGGTCTCTTTCCTTATTTATGATTCTATTTGTCAGAAATTCAAGAACCCTAGGTAAGGAACTCCTATAGAATAAGGTATAAGTGTGAGGTAGGAAGTAGTATAATTTTTTTTTTCCAAAGAATTGAAATAAATTTATGATAGACATTTAATTTTATTTTCTATAACTAGCATCAATGCTAAATGTAATAGGTTACATATGTAATGTTTATATTGTAAAATATTTACATTTTACTGTTAAAATGGATTTGCATTTTTTAAAACATTTCATTTTATTATAAATTTTGAAAACCCCTTTTTTATGTAGTTTGTATAAAAAACGGGTCAGAAATATTTGTGTCATATGAATTGAGTGAATTGAACTACCTTGAGGAAGATTTTGATATAGTATATCTGGATTTATGTAAGTATGAGGGAATAGTCTAAGGGCTATTTGATTTATTTGGATTATGAGCCAGTGAAAATCTGATAAGTAATGGTACTTCCCTCCCACTAGAGTTTGAATTAGGGGAGCAAATAAGCACAAATATGTAAAATTCCTCACAGCCTGTTGTAGTGGTTCATTCCTGTAAGGTGAAGAAACCCTGCCCCAAGGTGACCATTAGAGGAAAGGGTACTTTGATTCAGGAAATCACAATTCTGGAGTGACTTTGACATCCACTGACATTTCTACACACTTGAGTGGTCACCAGTATTAGTAGGACCCTATAGATTTTACCTGTGTCATGCTGGCACTTTGTTTGCTTTTGTCTGTTAAGCGTCTAATGTTTTATAAAAGAATGGTGAGGTATATAATGCTAGGTATTCAGTGCCACAGAAGCAGATGAAAAGGTTCCATAAACTATATTCTTAAAAAGTATGCAATTGTAAGGAGATATAGATCTGGTTAGTGAGACTCTTATACAGGAATGGTTTTTAAGGATGCTGGGGTAAATGCACTTCATGAGTCTTATGATACAGCTTGTATTTTTCACAAATGTTGGTATATAGCTAGAAATTCTAAGATAGTTCCAGGAAAACTATATTGTCTTGGTAGACATAATTCACTCTTTAAACAATCAGTTCCTCTAAAAATTAAACTTTATTAACAGAGCAGGAACTTCATAATTCAGACACATCAGATTTCTTCTCCTAAAGCATCCACAAAACATAAGGGCATTCTCCATACCCATTGGTATCTGTAATATTTTCTGATATTGTCTATTTTTTCTCATCATACACCTTTGAAATTTTTAATGTTATTTTATTAAATGTCTAAAAGTTCAAATTTCACTTGTGATGTCACATGAATAAGCAAGTATAGAGATCCTGGAATCCTGAGAGCTTGATAGTTTGGGGCAATTTTTTTTACTTTCAAGTAGTTCTTGATCTGAAGCAAGTTTCCTATTGTTTGGGGCAGTTATTTTGGTCAATTTTCCAGGCAATTTTTGTCATAAAAGGTTCCTGTCTCACAAACACTGCAATAGAACTGCAAGTTTGCTGTAAATCTAAAATACAAGTTTTGAGCTGGTTAATTATAGGAATTGTAGAGAGCTATATTTTCTGTAACTTCCTAGTTTCTCTTGAATTTATATTTTACACTTTAAATATTAATTTTATTTGTAAAATTTTTGACATAATTTTATATAAAATGTATCTCTATATATCAGTACTAGAAATATATGTAATCTTATTTTTCAGAGCTTTGTGCCATTAGACTCATAAATAGTTTTCTAAAGGAAATTAATTGTGCTTGGATTTATCATTGATTTTAACCTTGATTGAATACATTATATAGACATATTTACTACCTATTGTTCTTGGATAATCGAAGTCACCAGATTATTAGAGGGCATTCCTCTTTATGATAAATATTATTTTAGATCATATATTTTAAACCATTTTGAATCCGAAAGGTCATTTTCAAGGTATGTTGTTGCATAGTTTTACACTTCTAACTGTGGCTTTGTAGCACTTTTAAAAATCAATTCAAATGAAAAGTTACTTTTATTTTAGTATTTCCATGCCGCACAGTTTTTTTCTGATTCTAAAAGGGTAGTATTCTCATTGTAGAAAAGTTTAAAATGCAGATTATAGAGATATTTAGTATATACCCTTTTAATAATTTTCTAGCAAAATATTTAAAACGAAAGTTGATTGTATATTGTTTTGTTAAATTCTTTTCCAGGGAATATTTTGCATATTATTAAATACTAGTTCATATTATGTGACACTCGATAGCTGCAGAGTATTCCCCGTCTTAGATATACCAAGTTAACTGTATACTTCCGATGACTTACTTATTAAGAATTAGGTTTTTCACTTACTCACCTACAGCAAATTGAACACTGTTTGATGGGGAAAAGGCAAAAGAATATCTCAAAACTAAGTTGATATGGAGGAGAACAAATAGTTCCCTTTTAATATTAAAGTTGATTCTTCATGGACTTCAGGAAATTTCCTCACATTCATATTTATCAGTCACATTAACCACGGATGTCTTCTGTTTTAGCCATCGGCATAGGCTTAAATTTCTTTAAGCCCAGAGTTTCATTGGGTTTGGTCCCCTTAAAGTGTTCTTTGTTTTTTCTGCTTATGGATGATAGGCATGTATATAATGCACCCCTCTAGACTTACTCATAGAATGGTCTATGAGTTATCCACTTCTTGGTGCTCCAGGTAGAACTCTTCTTTTTCTCCAGTCATGAAAGGACATCTGAATGCAAACTAATCTTGGATCTGCTATGTCTAAAAAACAAGATTAAGATTATTTTCAAATATAATACTTCAGTTTTCATTATTTCATTATTGTTTAATTTATATATTGTAAAGTATTTCATGTATTTTAAATAAATATTGAGCAAGTGAATACATTGTGTGAAAGATGTGGTGCTTTTTGTTGGGGATTCAACTGTGTCTAAGGCAGGCCCAGAACTCCAAATTAATCGTTTGAAAGAATAATATTGGCCGGGCGCGGTGGCTCAAGCCTGTAATCCCAGCACTTTGGGAGGCCGAGATGGGCGGATCACAAGATCAGGAGATCGAGACCATCCTGGCTAACACGGTGAAACCCCGTCTCTACTAAAAAGTAAAAAAAAGTTGGATTCCTAGGTATTTTATTCTCTTTGAAGAAATTGTGAATGGAAGTTCATTCCTGATTTGGCTCTCTGCTTGTCTGTTACTGGTGTATAAGAATGCTTGTGATTTTTGCACATTAATTTTGTATCCTGAGACTTTGCTGAAGTTGCTTATCAGCTTAAGGAGATTTTGGGCTGAGACGATGGGGTTTTCTAAATATACAATCATGTCATCTGCAAACAGGGACAATTTGACTTCTTCTTTTCCTAACTGGATACCCTTGATTTCTTTCTCTTGCCTGATTGCCCTAGCCAGAACTTCCAACACTATGTTGAATAGGAGTGGTGAGAGAGGGCATCCCTGTCTTGTGCCAGTTTTCAAAGGGAATTTTTCCAGTTTTTGCCCATTCAGTATGATATTAGCTGTGGGTTTGTCATAAATAGTG
>NW_016821451.1:24256-45438 GCF_001698545.2 Rhinopithecus bieti | reverse complement strand
AAAAAAAAAAAAAAAAGACAGAAAGAATAATATCTGTGCTCTCTAGTCTTTCCAATTTGCCTTAAAAACATTTTCACTGGATAGTTCCTTGTTTCATCAAGTTATAGAAGACTAAAATATTCAAAAACAGTATCTTGTTTTACTGTTATTATTTGGTACAATGTATAAAAAACAATTTGAGGATAACGGTTGGTACATAATTGGCTTTCAACAAATACTTTCTGCTTCCTCATTTTTTTTTTTTTTAATTTCTCCCCTAACTTACTATACTTCGTGAAAAATAGCCCCAAAGTATTGAGTTCATGATCGTGCTACATT
The DNA here is from genome assembly GCF_001698545.2 of Rhinopithecus bieti. Lineage (NCBI taxonomy): Eukaryota > Metazoa > Chordata > Mammalia > Primates > Cercopithecidae > Rhinopithecus > Rhinopithecus bieti. Next base: position 45,120 of record NW_016821451.1, on the reverse strand, counting down.
GACTGTTCAAACTAGCCCTGTGGCTCTTACAATTCAAAGAGAAAAGAAAAAGTGGATTGTTTTCTTCCCTGTTTAGAAATGGCAATACAGTAAATGTGAATGTTGATTATTTGGAAGTAAGTAGACTTCTGTTTGACTTACCCATTTGGCAGAACAGTAATCTATAGAATTGATCCTAGGAGAAAATCTTTTGAAGAGTCGATTTTAAAAAAGGCTCTTATTTTAAATTTTATCCTTTTTGTAAATATGAAGATAAAAGCCATTTATTCATTCCTAAATTTCAGACTTTTCTTACTAGAAAAGAAAATAGTAATCAATTATATTCTAAGGAAAGCACTAGTAACTACATGATACATTTAATGCATGTATACTGGTTGGTCTTTAAACATTTTATATCAATTTTATTGAGTTATAACTAATGTACACAAAATATACATTTTAAAAATACAATTTGATGAGTTTTGACATGTATATACCTATGGAACCATCATCACAATCAAAATAATTCATCCCTCTCTCTTCCTCCTGCTGTCTCCAAACAACCATTGAAATGCTTAATGTGACTATAGATTTGTTTACATTTTTTAAAATTTATATCTGTGGAGTCACACAGTGTATACATTTTTATCTGGCTTCTTTCACTAACATAATGACATTGATATTTATCCATGTTGCATGTATTAATAGTTCATTTTTTTGGTACTGCTATGTGTATCAACTTGCTTGTTAATTTTTATGGACATGTGGCTTGCTTCCAGTTTTTGGCTGTTACAAATAAAGCTGCTGTGAACATTCATGTACAAATATTTGTATGGACATATGCATTCATTTTTGGATAAACACCTAGGAGTGGAATTGCTTGACATACAGTGGGTGTTGTTATGAGAAACTACAGAACTGTATTCCAAAGCAGCAATACCACCCACCAGCCGAGTATGAAAGTTCCAGTTTATCCATATCTTCTTCAAAACTTATATGGGTATTCTTTGTAATTTTAGTTATTCTAGTGGGTGTGTAGTATCATCTTGTTATTTTCACTTGTATTTCCCCAACAACTAATGATGTTGAGCATCTTTTTATGCTTTTGGTTTTGCAACTATATATTTTCTTTGGTGATGTTTGTATTCAAGTCTTTTGCCCTGTCTAAAATATTTCAAGTGGGTAGTTTGTCTTGCAATTGAGATGTAAGATGTTGTATGATTGAATACAAGCTCCTTGTTGGATGTGTGTTTTGCACGTATTTTCTTCCATCTAGTAGGTTTGCCTTTTGAGGTTTGTAACAGTGTCTTTTGAACCTCCAGCATCAAATTGCCTTGGCACCTCTATGGAAAACAAATTGACTGTATATGTGTGGATTTATTCCTCAATTCTACTTCTTTGCATTAATTTATATATTTATCTTTATGCTAATACCATACTCATGATTGTTATAACTGTACGTTAAATTTTGAAATCAGGTTAAGTCTTCCAACTTGTTCTTTTTCAAAGTTGTTTTGATTCTTTCAGGTCTTCTCATTTCCATATGAATTCCATGTGTTTTTCACTGATTTTGATAACTTTTCCACCTATTACTATTTAATTTTACCTTGTAACTGTACAGCAAAGAATGTTATAAAAGTGCAAATAGTGAGGCTTCTAGCTATTATTAATTCATTTGCAAAACCTGAACTCCCAGAAAACATTGCATTAGTGGTAGTACAACCTTAAGTGAGTGAAAGGAATCTGAAGTTTTAGAAAGTAGGAAAAAATTACCCACAACCCTTAGGATATTGATCCTTCTAAAATATTTAATTTTTTAAACACTTTTCGTTTTGTTTTCCATCTCATTTCAATGCATATTCTTTTTAACAGTAAAATTAAGGGACAAAACTAACATATCTAGTCACAAGTTATTACAAGTACATATACTATTTAACTTGTTCTAGGATAGATTAGATTAATGTATTTAATTAGAGGCAGTGTGGCGTAAGCAAAATAGTCTATGGAGTAGATCACTGGGATTGAAACCCTACCTCAGCCACTTAGGTCTTTGGTCAGGTTACTCAAATTCTATGTGTTTTAATTTCCTTATTTTAAAAATTGTTCTGTTAAAAGTTGGATTGATGATTTTACCTGAAAGTTAACTGATTTTATACATGTGAAGTGTTTGGAATAGTTCTTGGCACATAATAAGTTTTCAATAAGTATTAGCTATCTTTTAATAAAGCTATACAAATAAGCTGCTTTATATCCTGCTTTTTTATTATTTAAAAATATACCATGACCTATCTATGTCAATAGATACATATCTAAAAGGAATTTAATGACATTGACAAAGTGGGTTACTGATTGATGGGAAAAGACCAAAAGGTTACTGATTGATAGGAAAAGACAAGACACACAAACCCGCCACATATCCCTCATTTATTAAACTAGGAAATAGAGCAGTGCTGCTCAATACAGTAGCCACTAGCCATAAATGACTAAATAATTTCATTTAAATATAAATTTAAAATTTGAAATTTAAAATTTAAAATTATGAAATAAAATTAATTTCATAAAATGAAATAAAATTAAAAATTCTTTTCCTCATTTGCAATTAGCCTGATTTCAGCTGTTCAGTAGTTACCAGTGGCTACCAACTTGGATAATGCAGATACACAGAACATTACAATTATCACAGAAAGTCCCTTCCAACAGTGCAAACATATGCTTACAGAAAGCATGATGGCAATACAGAACAGGAGGAGAGGCAGTGTATGTGCATGCATCCACATTTTCTTGTTGTTGTTGTTGAGTTTTTTTGTTTTTTTTTTTTTGAGACCAAGCCTCACTCTGTCACCCAGAGTAGAGTGCTGTGATGCAATTTCGGCTCACTGCAACCTCCGCCTTCTGGGTTCAAGCAATTCTCTGCCTCAGCCTCCCTAGTAGCTGGGATTACAGGTGCCCACCACCATGCCTGGCTAATTTTTTTTTCTTGTTGGAGATGGAGTCTCGCTCTTTCACCCAGGCTGGAGTGCAATGATGCGATCTTGGCTCACTGCAACCTCTGTATCCCAGGTTCAAGTGATTCTCCTGCCTCAGCCTCCTGAGTAGCTGGAATTACAGGCACGTACCACCACGCCTAGCTAATTTTTGTATTTTTAGTAGAGATGGGTTTTCACCATGGTCAGGCTGGTCTCTAATCCTGACCTTGTGATCCACCTGCCTCAGCCTCCCAAAGTGCTGGGATTACAGGCATGAGCCACCACACCCAGCCCACATTTACTTTCATTATGAGACACACAGTTGCTTGTGAACAAAAGGTCCTGCAATAGTTCAGAAAAAAAGCCAATTGTTGCTAAGTCACTCCACTCCCCTTTAATAGAAGTTAAGCTTGCAGTCTGTTGGCTTTAGCTTAAGGGAATGTTTACAGACGTCATGCTTTCCTGATTCTTGAACCAATTTTGACACGATTCTCAAACATACAATGAGAATTCTCTGCTTCTAGCTTCCTAGGGTCTTGCAGAGTGCTGTCTGCAACATATGAATATTTGATATTTATTTAACTCTTCCTTGGGAGTTTGTTTATAGCGTTTTCAAGTTTTTTCCATTGGAAAAATCAAGAGTGTATATGATTAGCTAAAAGTGCATACCAGAAAACAAATAGTATATAATAGCTAATAAAAACTCTGTAAGTTGAAAATTAGACATGCCTCCTGAATAAAACACTGAAGCTTACAAAATGACCCTGTACGACTCCAGGATTTTAACACATTCAAATTAGTAACTGGAAATAGTATTTTTATTAGTTTGTCGTTTCATAATTTATCATTATAAAAGTTAATTTTGATGTTATCCTTTGTTATCAAGTTACCTGTAGTCATTCATAGAAAATTAGAAACCAGTTTGACTTCTAGACCTTGGCTGTTTATATTACATATTTAGGCACAGAAATTATTGTTGCTATGTTGATTGTACTTTGCTCTGGAAAATATAGTTGAGTTTTATAGACTACCTATAATAATCAGTAATCTTTGCCCCCACTCCTCCCTTCTCCTTCCCAGTGCTCTATTTGGTATAAAGAGCTAAAAATAAAATAAAATAAATTTAAGCTACTTGATAAAATATGGAATAACTAAGGGTAAGTAAAATGATACACAATGTAGATTTTATCAGCATAAAAGGATTTGTTTCAGCTTCTGGATTTGCTAAAGGTTTGAGCTTCTGCTAAGGATAAGTAAGAACATTCAGGGTAAAGTCCTTTATGTAGCTTGATAAAGTACTGTGTATCTTTTTCATATATAAGTTCAGTATGTTAATCATTTAACAGTCAGTGTTTAATAAGCTACTTAAGCATGGATACAATTTTAAAAATGGTTTAAAAACCCTGCATGATGGTAATGATGCTGATGTTAGAAAACACAATTGATCCCTATCTGTCAGGCATTATTCTAAAGATTTGTGAGTATTAATGTGTCTCATATTCATTATAATCCAATGATGTGTAGGTACTGTTACCTTTTCATCTTACGTTGTAGGGAACTGTAGGATTTGTACTAGTAGCTGTATAATAAATATTTGATAAATGCATGACTGAAAGATATTGAATATGTTTTCATTAAACCATAATATATCAGATATAGTATATTGATAAATGAGACATGGCTCTAAGAATATAGATTTAAGGATGTTAATACGTTACTATTTATACAAATATAGAATTAAAACCATGTTAATAGGACCACCCACTTTGCTTTCTTACTTTGGAGGACATAAACCAGGAGACCTCAGCTGTTGCCTTTTGGAAGATAAGGGAGTAAAAGGTAGCCTGTTTTGATAGGAGAGGCCAGGGGGTGAGGGAGGAGACTGAGGATTGAAAGGGATGGGGAAGTCACGAGACAGGAGCATTATAAAAATCTGTAAGTCAAGAATCAGCTTGTGCCTGAAAACAAAGAGGGTCAATTAGAAGCAGCTGCAGTCTGTGGCAATCATGGAGAGGAATGAAAGGGGCACGTGATAACAGCACCTCCACTGAAATATCCAGGTTCTCACATTGCGACTGATTAGGCAAACAACTCAACCCATGGATAATGCAGAAAAGCAGGGTGGGATGATGGCCCACCCAAGAGTGGCACAGAGGCAAAGGACTCCCCACCCCCAGCCAAGGGAAGAAGTGAGTTATTGTGTGAGCCCACCTGGGAAACCACGCTTCTCCCACAGATCTTTGCACCCTGTGGATCAGGAGATCTCCTCATGAACCCACTCTACCAGAGCCTTGGGTCTGATACACAGAGCTGTGTAGAGTCTTGGCAGAGCAGCCACTCAGGCACACACAGAGACCCAGGACTTTTGCATACTGTGGCCTCAAGATCCCTGGCAAGGCGAGAGAGATCCACCTGTACATTCCCCTAGGTAGAGGGCTGAATCCAGGAAGCCAAGCATCATTGTTCTGCAGGCCTCACTTCCACCACACCTGACAAGATAAGACCCACTGACTTGGAATTCCAGCCAGCCAATGGCAACAGGCTCGAGTCTGCCTTAAACAGGATGGAGTTTCTGGGGTGGGGAGGATGGGGGCTGCCATCTCTGCAGTTTGGCCAACTCAGCCACTCCAGCCTGCTGGCTTTGGAGAGCCCAAATGGTCTAGATGAAGAAAGATCCCCTCCAAAGCAGCACAGCTCCTTTGCCAGACCATGGCCAGACTGCTTCTTTAAGCAGGACTTGGATACGTTCACCCTCACTGGGCAGTACCTCCCTGTAGGGTCTTCAGCCACTCCAGCCAGTGTTATACAGTCAGGGCTCTGATCTCTCCCTAGGATGGAGCTCCTGCAGTTAGGGACAGCTGCCATTTCTTGGTTCAGTCAATTCAGCCGTTCCAGCCTGGTGCCTTTGGAGAGTCCAAACGGTCCAAATGAGGAAGGGTACCCCCTAATGCAGCACACCTGCTAAACCAAAAAGCAGTCAGAATGCATCTCTGAATGAGTGCCAGATTCTGTTCCTCCTGACTGGGTGAGACTTCCCAACAGAGGTCTTCAGCCACCTCCTACAGGCACATTCAGGCCAACAACAGGTCAGTACCCCCTGGGATGGAGCTTCTAAAGGAGGAAGCAGGCTGCCATCTTTGCTGTTTCATAGTTGTCACTGCTGGTGATACCTCCAGGTATGAGAAAAACTGAGCCAACTAGGATCTGGAGCAGACCTCCAGCAAATCACAGCAGTCCTACAGAAGAGTGGCTTGACTGTTAAGAGAAAAACAAACAGAAAACAGCAATATCAACATTGACAAAAGGACCCCACAAAAACCCCAATCAAAGCTCAACAACCTCAAAGATTGGAGCTAGATAAGTCCACAAAGATGAGAAAGAAGCAGCACAAAAATGCCAAAAACTCTAAAAGCCAGTGCCTCTTATCCAAATGACCGCAGCACCCCTCCAGCAAGGACATAGAACTGGTTTGAGACTGAGATGGCTGAATTAACAGAAGTAGGCTTCAGAAGGTGGGTAATAACAAACTTCACTGAGCTAAAGGAACATGTTGTAGCCTAGTGCAAAGAAGCTAAGTACCCAGATAAAACGCACAAGAGCTGACAGCCAAAATAGCCAATTTAGAGATAAACGTAACCAACCTCTTGGAGCTGAATAACACTACGGGAACTTCACAATGCAATCACAAGTATCAGTAGCAGAATAGACCAAGCAGAGAAAATCATCTCAGATCTCGAAGACTATCTTTCTGAAATAAGACAGGCAGAAAAGAATAGAGAAAAAAAGAATGAAAATAAATGATCAAAGGCTCCAAGAAATATTTGATTAGGTAGAAGCTGAACCTATGACTGATTGGGGTACCTAAAAGAGATGGGGAGAATGGAACCAAGTTGGAAAACATACTACAGGATATCATCCAGGAGAACTTCCCCAGCCTAAAATGACAGGCCATCATTCAAATTCTGGAAATGCAGAGAACTCTACTTAAAGATAATCCATGAGAAGATCAATCCCAAGGCACATGATCATCAGATTCTCCAAGGCTGAAATGAAAGAAAAAATATTAAGGGCAGCCAGAGAGAAAGGCCAGGTCACCTACAAAGGGAAGCCCATCAGACTAATAGCAGACCTCTTAGTGGAAAACCTATGAGCCAGAAGAGATTGTGTGCCAATATGCAACATTATTTTTTTTTTTTCTTTTTTTTTTTTTTTTTTTTTTTATTTTGAGACGGAGTCTTGCTCTGCCACCCAGGCTGGAGTGGGCAGTGGCCGGCTCTCCAGCTCACTGGGCAAGCTCCGCCTCCTGGGTTGCGCCATTCTCCCTGTCTCAGGCTCCTGCGAAGCAGGGCTGGGACTAGCAGGCGGCCCGCCTCGTCGCACGGCTGGTTTTTTGTATTTTTTTAGGCGTAGAGACGGGGTTTCACGCGTATTAGCCAGGATGGCTCGATCTCCTGACCTCGTGATCCGCCCGTCTCGGCCTCCCAAAGTGCTGGGATTACAGGCTTGAGCCACCGCGCCCGGCCACTATGCAACATTATTAAACAAAAGAATTTCCAGCCCAGAATTTCCTATCTGGCCAAACTAAGCTTCATAAGCAAAGGAGAAAGAGAAGCAAATGCTGAGGAAATTCATCACTACCAGGCCTGCCTTGCAAGAGCTTCTGAAGGAAGCAGTAAATTTGGAAAGGAAAAACTATTACCAGTCCTACAAAAACACCTTGAATTAAACCGAGCAGTGACACTGTGAAGCAACCATATAACTAGCCAATATCATGATGACAGGTTAAATTAATGTATAACAATATTAATGTTACATGTAAATGGGCTAAAAGCCCCAATTAAAAGACACAGAATGGCAAATTGAACAAAGAGCCAAGATCCATCAGTCTGCTGTTTTGAAGAGACCCGTATCACAGGCAAAGACACACATAAACTCAAAATAAAGGAGTACTTACCAAGCAAATGGAACACAGAAAAAAAGCAGGGGTTGCCATCCTAGTTTCTGACAATGCAGATTTTAAACCAACAAAGATTAAAAAAAGACAAGGGTGTTACATGATGGTAAAGGGTACAATTTAACCAGAAGAGCTGACTAACCTAAATATATGTGTCCAGTATAAGAGGAATACTTACCAAGCAAATGGAACACAGAAAAAAAGCAGGGTTGCTATCCTAGTTTCTGACAATGCAGATTTTAAACCAACAAAGAAAAAAAAAAAGACAAGGGTATTACATAATGGTAAATGGTGCAATTTAACCAGAAGAGCTGACTAACCTAAATATATGTGTCCAATACAGGAGCACCCAGATTCATAAAGCAAGTTGTTAGAAACCTACAGAGAGACTTAGATTCACACACAGTAATAGCAGGAGACTTTAAAATCTCACTGACAATTTTAGGTCACTGAGACTGAAAATTAACAGAGATATTCATGACCTGCACCCAGGTTTGGATCAATTGGAGCAGATAGATATCTACAGAACTCTCCACCCAAAAATCAACAGAATATACATTTCTCTCATTGCTGCATGGCATTTACTCTAAAATTGATCACATAATCGGAAGTAAAACACTCCTCAGAAAATGCGTAAAAACTGAAATAATAATCAACAGTCTTTCAGACCACAGTGCAATCAAATTAGACTCAAGATTAAGAAATTCAGTCAAAATCACACAACTACATGGAAATTAAACAACCTGATCCTGAGTGAATCTTAGTTAAATAATGAAATTAAGGCAGAAATCAAGAAGTTCTTTCAAAATTTTGAAAACAAAGAGACAGTACAGCAGAATCTCTGGGACACAGTGAAAGCAGTATTAAGAGGGAAATTTGTAGTGCTAAATGCTCACATCAGAAAGTTAGAAACACCTCAGATTAACAATCTAACATGTCAACTGAAAGAATGAGAGAACCAAGAGCAGACAACCCCCAAAGCTAGCAGAAAATGAGATAACCAAGATCAGAGCTGACTGAAGGATGTAGAGACATGAATAACCCTTCAAAAAATCAATGAACCCAGGAGCTGTTTTTTTAAATAAAAAAATCATTAGATCACTAGCTAGATTAATAAAGAAGGAAAGAGAGAAGAATCAAACACAAACAGAAATGATAAGGGGTATATCACCACCGACCCCACAGAAATACAACCAACCACCAGAGAATACTATAAACTAGTGTTCTATGCACATAAACTAGAAAATCTAGAAGAAACAGATAAGTTCCTGGATACATATACCCTCCCAAAACTGAACCAGGAAGAAATTGAATCCCTGAATAGACCAATAGTGAGTTCTGAAATAGAGGTGGTAATACATAGCCTACCAACCAAAAAAAGCCCAGGACCAGATGGATTCACAGCTGAATTTTACCAGAGTTACAAAGAGCTGATACCATTTCTACCGAAACTATTTCAAAAAATTGAAAAGGAGGGACTCCTCCCTAACTCATTCTGTGAGGCCAGCATCATCCTGATGCCAAAACCTGGAAAATCCAACAACAACAAAAAAAAACAAAACATGAGGCCAATGTCCTTGATGAACTTCAATGGAAAAGTCTTCAATAAAATATTGGCTAACCATACCCAGCAGCACAACAAAAAGCTTATCGATTATGATCAAGTTGGCTTCATATCAGGATGCAAGGCTGGTTCAACATATGCAAGTGAATAAATGTGATTCATTGTATAAACCGATCTAAAGACAAAAACCACATGAATATCTCAATAGATGCAGAAAAGCCTTTGATAAAATTCAACATTGCTTCTATTAAAATCTCTCAATAAACTATGTATTGAAGGAATGTACCTCAAAATAATAAGAGCCATATATGACAAACCCATGCCTGATATCATACTGAACTGGCAAAAGCTGGAAGCATTCCCCTTGAAACCCAGCACAAGACAAGGATGCCCTCTCTCACTTCTCCTATTCAGCATAATATTGGAAGTTTTCACCAGGGCAATCAGGCAAGAGAATGAAATAAAGGGTATTCGTATAGGAAGAGAGGAAGTGAAATTACCTTTGTTTGCACATGACATGATCCTTTATCTAGTAAACCCCATTGTCTCATTCCAAAAGCTTCTTAAAGTGGTAAGCAACTTTAGCAATATCTCAGGATAAAAAATCAATGTGCAAAAATTGCTAGCATTGACATACTTCACAGAATTAGAAATAAAAGCTATTTTAAAATTCATATGGAACAAAAGCCCAAATAGCCAAGACAGTCCAAAGCAAAAAGAACAAAGCTGGAGGCATCATGCTACCTGACTTCAAACTATACGGCAAAGCTACAGCAACCAAAACAGCATGGTACTGATACAAGAACAGAGACATAGAACAATGGAACAGAACAGAGAACTTAGAAATAAGACTGTGTTCCTACAACCAACTGATCTTCAAAAACCAGACAAAAGCAAGGAATGGGGAAAAGATTCCCCATTTAATAAATAGTGCTGGGATAACTCACTAGCCACATGCAGAAAATTGAAACTGGATCTCTTCCTTACATAAGTGCCACTGCAGGGGTTGGTTGGTGGGTAGGTTCCAGACTCTTTTTAACTGCCAGTCCTTCTGGGAACTAATAGAGCGAAAATCCACTCACCCCCAAAGGAGGGCATTAATTTATTCATAAGGGATCTGACCCCATGACCCAAACACCACCCAACAGACCTCACCTCCCAATAGTGCCACATTGGGGAACAAATTTCACTAACAAGGTGGTACTGAGTGAACGTACTGTGTCATTCAGTCTCCAGAATAGTGTTGTGTAGAAGAAATGCTCTTAAAGTTTGATGCCAGAATAACACTTTTATTGAAGTTCTGTTTTGTCTCTATTTGAAGCTATGTGCCAGTTTTTCTTTCTCAATATAGTGTCAAAAGCTTAGGGCAAGGTTTTATATATAATCACATAGTATGTATACTTTGGTCATATTTGCTTTTCTCCTTTATCACTTTACTAAACCCTATTTTTAGTGTATATGAACTTCTGTTAAGCCACTTCAAAACCAATAACAAATCATTGTTCCTTGATTTTTTTCTAGTGTTGTTAGTTAGTTTTCCAGTGTTGTTAGTTAGATTGTAGGAAATGGAAGGAAATGAAGGGGAAAATACAGAAAATGTATAATTTCACTTGGCTCTACACTACATTCATATTAGTGCTGTATCAGTAATGTGGACCTTGAGGTATAGTTTGTGGCAGTGGCAGCTACTCGAATTGGGACAGCTGTGCCACGTAGATGACCCCTGCATTTCATAACATTGTGTGAGAGAGAGTTTGGACCACATTTCTCCTCTGTTTTGCTGTATTTTCTCAAAGTATGACTTCTAGTTCTAGTTATCTTTGTATTCTAACCATAGACACACATCTAAGGACATTGAATGAGTGAGTTAGTCACAAATTTCTATCAGGAAACTCTTCTTGGATAAACATAAATTGTGGTGAAATTCATAGATGTACTTTTTCCAATTAAAAGAGAAATGGTTTAAATAATTGAAATGGGTGAACAATAGGGAACTACAAAAACATCTATTCCTTAATTATGGTCATTTTCAGTAGCCTTTATCATACTGTAATTTGTTGATAGGGTTTTAGATTCCCCTTTCCTCTGTCTTCCTTTCCCAAAAGTACACCCCAAACAAACTTTTGACTACTCATTCTTGAATAAATGTAATCTGTTAATATTGACTGTCTGGAGTTACTTTGAAGAGATAATTTTTTTTATTATTTTGAGTCTTTTTTGTGGAGAACTGCATAATACATTTATTTAGTTCATCACATTTAAGGTGTAATAGTGTTGTATTGCAATATGACTTTTTTTTTTTTTTTTTTTTTTTTTTGAGATGGAGTCTCGCTCTGTGGTCCAGGCTAGAGTGCAGTGGCACGATCTCCACTCACTGCAATCTCTGCCTCCCAGGTTCAAGCAATTCTCCTGCCTTCCCGTCCCAAGTAGTTGGGATTACAGGCACCCACCACCATGCCTGGCTAATTTTTGTATTTTTAGTAGAGATGGGGTTTCGCCATGTTGGTCAGGCTGTTCTCAAACTCCTGACCTCCGGTTATCTGCCTACCTCAGCCTCCCAAAGTGCTCGGACTACAGGTGTATGCCACCACACCCAACCTGCAGTATGACATTTTAAAGTGTTTTTTTTTTTTTTTTTTTAATTTTATGTAAGAGATTGATCCTCAAACTGGGCTTTACAAATGTGGCAGGTAAGAGGTAGTGACTCTCAAACGTTCAAAGTTGTGTTTTGTTTTGGTTGGCTTGGTTTTGCTTTGGCTTGGTTTTGCTTTCAAAGAGCACACAAACCAGTCTGATTTGAAAAACACAGCTTTACAATAAATGAAAGAAACCTGTTCTCTATGAGTATCCCAATTGTTAACGATTAGGCTTCACTGCAGGACAGCTTGCTACCACAAATTAGTCATATGTGAACAACAAACTGTCTTTATGAGCGTGAAGAGGCATTCTAAGTTGTAGCCTGCTCTACGAGATGTTAATGGAGTGAAATCCTGGAGTATTACAGATAAGCAGTTAGAGTGATGAACAAGGGCTTTATGGTTTGTATAAACAGAAATATAAACAACTTTGTATTTTTCTCAATTATATGTAATTAGTTAAGGTTTCAGGGTAACGAAGTGTTGTGTCCCTTTTTCTTACAAGCTTATGCTAATGAGGCTAGACTTCAGTATGTATATTCTGGCTTTGATGAAAATGTCTTAACAAAAGAACTGCAAAGAGAATAAACTGCAAAAAGAATTGTATTTCAGATGTAAACACACATAGTCTAGAAATAATTTTTTTACATGTTCAGTTTTGAATAGGAGAACTTCTCTCGCCGATTCTCAGCATTTCCTGCTCTGTTCCTTCAGAAGCTTTAGAATTTCTTATTGAATTATACTTTGTTTTTTTGTAAATGTCAATTTGAAATTTTAGCTAAAATAGTATCATTTATTTTCCTAACATGAAAATACCGAGATACATTTCAGGTGACACTCTTTGGGCTTTAGCTTTATTATATTGTACTTTTCAACAAACAGTATGCTGTGAGAATGCTTTTGTATTTGAATACATTTTTATTTTGTAATTGAAAGCCACCATCCTTGACATAAATATAACTCGATATTTGAGACTATGCTTTATGTGTGTGACTGTGCATTCGTGCATGTGAATTGATGGGAGAGCAGGGAACATAAAAAATGTTGAAGAGGAAGTGGTTGGAACTAACTGATTTGTTGTAGAGTCCCAAGGGGCAGATATAATCTGCAAGCTGTCAGATTCCATTATGGGGACCGTTGCCATCAATCAGAACTGACATTTGTATATCAGAGGTTAGTATAACTAATTATATGTATGTTTATGGAATGTAAACCATGTGACATTTTAGATTTAATCTTTAAATTAAAACATTCATATAATTTATAAGCTTATTGGTTGACTGAGTATGTGATTATGTATTTTAGAGAGGAAGACAGTATTTCTTAAATCTTGCAAGCTGTTGCCTGGTCTACACCTATCGTGTTAGAATATGATTTGTAGCAATTCCAGGCTATTTTCACCACAGAAGATGTACTAGGCAAGCATTCTTGAAGGTTGCTCTTTAGCTTAGTTAACAGATTCCTAACATTTTTCAACTAAATGTACCATATTTTATCAATTGTAAGATACATTTTGAAAGTATACTTGGTAGTGGCATTTGTTTTGTCTTGTTTTGTTTTGTTTTCAGAGATGGAGTCTTGCCCTGTCTCGCAGGCTGGAGTGCAGTGGCATGATCACAGCTCAGTGCAGCCCGGAACTCCTGGGCTCAAGCGATCCTCCCACTTCAACCCCTTGTAGGACTACAGGCGTGTGCGACCACATCCAGTTAATTTTTATTTTTTTATTTTTCTAGAGGCGAGATCTCACTATACTGCACAGGCTGGTGTCAAACTCCTAGCCTCAAGTCATCTTCCCACTTTGGCCTCCCAAAGTGCTGGGATTACAGGTGTGAGCCACTGCACACAGCCCAGTGATATTTTTTCACCTTCTTAGTGACAATAAAATATGGTATAGCTGGAATCAATGGCTTCTGAGATTTGATGATATATAATATACTGTTGGATTTTGGTGGCTATGTTTTGATATTTTATCATTCTGGTTTTTAAAAAGTCACATATGTAATCATACAGTTTGTTCCCAGTTTTCTACAGTCTACGTACTAAAAATTTCAAAATCAATTTTAAATGTTATAAAGACAAGAAAGTATACTCTTATCTGTAAAATTTGTGTATTCCTTTTGATTCACAATTTTAAATCTACTTTTTAGCCATGTGCTTCAAAGAAACAAACTGTTCCAATAGTCAAAATGATAAATTATTTAAAATTCAATATGATACCAGTATGACTTGCATAACTTCACATTAGCTATAACAAGATGAGTTAAACATACAGCAGACTACTTTTATGCATCACAAACATTTTTGTGTCTTAAGCCAGATATGTATTCTCAATAATAATAATAAAAAAAAAAACCTTAGGACTCCATTTTATGTATAATGAAACAATTAAAATTGGGAGGTTTTAAGGATTAGGTGCATCATTGCCTAGCTAGTTTTCTTCACTGAAGAAAAATTGAAGCATAGCTTCCAGTACACATTTGCTTTGTCAGATCTTTGTTCAAGATATTCTTCTAGAAGTTTGTTCAAGAAGTTGAAACGTTTCCATGAAATGTCTTCTCTGTACACAAACACATTCTCTCTGCCTTCTTTCTCTGTTTACACGCACACTCTCTCTCCCTCCTTATCTCTTTCTCTTCCTCTTAATTTCTCTAGTCCTCTTCCTCTCTTATTTACCCCCTCACACTAGCTCCTTCATTCTAAAATAATGACTATTTTGGTTTTGATTTACTTTTTGCTCTTGTTCAAGTACCAATCTTTCAGTGAGATTGTTCAGAAACCCATAGTTGTATTATTGGCCTTCCCTGATTTGTCTTAGTCATAAAGATATCATGGGCAAGCTTTGTCAAAAGTTTCAGTGTATACAGAAAACTGTGTATATAGTGTGTCTGGTGCTTTCTCTTCACTACCTTCTTGTTGACTTTATCCGAAGTGAAAATGAGGTTGAATTGGCATGACTATTTCTGACGTATTCATGCTATCACCAAATGCGCTTTCTTCCCTAAGTGCTAACATATGCCCCATAAACATGGAATATGAGATTTATCATAGGCCATCCCCGGCTATGGATGCTTTCGTTTTTGGGAAGAGACTTCTTGGCAAAGGAGAGAGTGGGAAAGGAGAAGGTAAAAAGTGATTATACTTAATATGAATTTTTTTTCCATGCTGTTGCATGTAATTTAGTAGTTTACTTATTTTTATTGTTCAGTATGTATTTTATTCCACTGTATAAATACATTACTTATTATTTATCCATGTTATTGTTGATAGACATTTGGTTTGTTTTTGATTTTGGAGTATTTATAATATAGTATTTATAATATATGTGGCAATAAAAATTCTTATACATGTCTTTGGGTGCACATATATGTGTGTTTCTGTTGGGTATATAGTATATTAGGAAATGGAATTTCTGGGTCACAACGCATGCATATTTCAGCTTTACTAGATGTTACCAAGCAGTTTTTCAAAGTGGTTGTGTAAGTTTATATTCCACCATCAGTTTAGGAGAGTTCTAGTTGCTCCACATCCTCTGTAAACATATCCTCTGGTATTTCCATTATTCATTCTAACTTTTATGCTAGTTGTATAGTGATGTCACTTCTGTCTGACTGTCTGTCTGTCTCTCACTCTATCATTCCCCCCTTCTTTCTTGTGTTTTTTATTAAATATGAAAAAATATATATTCATTATTTTCAATTAATTTTTTGGCTCCTGTGTTTACTGAATGTTAAGCACGATAGCATAGTTATATACTACAGTAACATTTATATGTGCAGCTTAATGTTTGTTCCCAAGCTCACATATTGCATTTGTTATGTCTAGTTAGACAATTTGATTGTTACTTTTGACACATAGAGAATAATGTTTTGTTTGCAGATGTTTATCTTTAGGGAAGAAAAAATTATTTTTAGACTTTCTTTGACTTACAGTCAAATAGAAGAGATACACTGTGTTTTGGCAAATGTGTAAACCACACTCTTAAGAAGGTATAGAAAAATTTTTTCTCCTTGGACTGATCCCTACTGCCACTTTTCTGTCTGTTTCCCCCTCCCGCTCCAAACCACTATTTTGATTTCTTTCTCTTCATTCTGGCTCAGTTCTTTGTGAAGCCACGTTAATAGCATTAATCATTTTTAATCTTTGCCTCTAATAACTACTTATAGAGTAAAAATATGAATAAAATATATTTAAACCCTTTTTGTTGTTGTTGTTGTTGTTGTTACAAACCCAGAACAGAAAGTTCAGATCCATAGCTCCATAGCTCTGAGGTCTAACACTGGAGCTGGTCATCTGCCTGTAATTGCTGCCTGACTGACACAGTAAAAGTTCCTTCAACCTATTGAATCTTTGCATTTTCTGTTTCTTAAGGAGCATTAGATTAATTCAATCTAGTAATTTTTGGGGGGAAAAAGAACCAAATGTAAAATGCACAAACTCATTTCTCTTGGAGGCATTATTTCACGAGAGGTTTGATGATCTCTCTCATAATTCTTTAGTTCAAAATTCAAAAAATTCCATTTGGGACAAGTCTATGAATACGTGGGTTTGGGCGTGATGTTCTTCATTCAGTGAAGCACTGCCCTCTGGTGTGTTTGATATAGGGCTTGCTATAGTATTCAATTAGTAGATTATGCAACTAATCATTAAAAGTTCAGATTAAAATTTTTACTGTGTTTTTCTCTTTTCCCCTCCTCAAGGAGGAATACACTTTACCTAGGATAAACAATAATGGAGTAGTCATTAAACAATTGTAGAAAATGAAATAGTCTAACTTTACTATATACAGCTGTAAGGAAAGTTTTTAATAATAATATTTAAGATGAATTGGTTCTGGCAAGTCTTAGGTCCTTTGGTTTTGCTGTGAAATTAATGAGCATTTAAAAATTAAATACACCAAATGTTTGGCATAATGATGGTTTATAAACATCTCAACTATGCCATTTTCCCAGTGGACAGTCTAAAGTTGGAACAGTTTAGAATACTGATTTTTATACTGCTGAGGGATTAAGTACATGTACTGAGAGAAATTTAAGTTGACAGTAAAAATATTGACAGTTAACCCAGGCCCTAATGCAAGAGCAGATGGAAATGTCTTGCATGAGTTCCAATTCGTTAAGCAAATATGACACTTTATTTTCTAGTCATTTTAGTTCAGGGAACTAAAGTAGTAAAATAGTATTATAAATGAAGCCACTTCTTACTGTGCTGAAATTAAAGCATAGAAAACAAAATACTAGAAAGGATTTTTAAGATTTGGTGGTACAGGTTGAGCATCTCTCATTTGAAAATCTGAAATCCAAAATGCTTCAAGATCTAGAACTTTCTGAGTGCTGACATCATACTCCAAGAAAATATTCATGGAGCATTTGGGTTTGGGATTTTCAAATTAGGGATGCTTTCTGATATCTGAAAATTTTGATTTTATGATTTGTTACCACATTTTTTCTCTGCAAATTAATAAGAAAGGGCTGGCATACTATTCTAAGTTGGTGGTGAGGTAGATAGCCGTGTAATTGTTAAATTACACATTATTATAATTTAATAACCTACTTTGTACCTCTCCTAATATTTACTAATAACTAGCTAGTTTTATTTTATATTTTAATGTGCCATTAATTTAAAGTTTAGGAGAATTATGGTGTCTTTTTGTTTTACAATACATGGGCATGTTTTTCAATGAAAAGCACTGTTAGTAAGTGATCTCTGGGTGTATTTATGATACTCTATCTCGGGTTATTTTTAATCTGTCATTATCCAAAGTTAGATTATCAGTAGAGTGAATTGTTGATTTTTCTTTCTTTCCTTTTAATGCTTTCATCATTTTTTAGTCCCTTTTCAAATAAAGGCCATTTTCAGTATATTGTTCTTTAAAAAAAAGAGGGCCCTGTTTTTTTTTTTTTTACATTGTAAGATACTTTTTTTTAAAAAAGTGTGTATTTTGTACACTTTGCCCTACAATTCACTGGCAGATTACCTTCAGTGAGCTTAAACTGCCTAATATCACAGCTTAAAGAGAGTTCTTCTTGAAATGACTGTTGTCTATAGTAAATTAGATATAATTCTAAGCTATTCTAAACACTTTTTATTTGATTTATATAGAGGTGGCCAAAATATTTCTTTCTGAATGCCACAGTTCAATTTTAAATAACCTATGTAACTTTTCCTCTTTTAAAATTTGTCTTATCTTATAGATGCTTGTGACCACACCGGAAAAATGGGATGTAGTGACAAGAAAGAGTGTTGGAGATGTAGCTCTTTCCCAGATTGTAAAGCTCCTTATTCTTGATGAAGTTCATTTGCTGCATGAAGATAGAGGACCAGTATTAGAAAGCATAGTTGCCCGTACTTTACGGCAGGTAAGAGGAAGTTAATTATAAGCTTATTTTGAAGGGATAAATATGTTTTTCAGCTTAAAATGTAGCATTCTAAGGAAATATTAATATGCATTGTTCATGGGAATTAACATAATTCTAGTATGGAGAAAACTTTAGCTATTTTATTTTCATAATAAAAGTCCCCTATCTTTTTTTCTTCCAAATTGTATTTTATTGCAGTCTCTTTAATTAACCAGAACAAATGTAAGGAAACTTTCATTGTAGACCTGTGCTACAAAGCTAAATCTACTATTGACATAATTTTCATATTTTTAAAAGGGGGAATGTACCTGTTGTCCGTGGTTTTAGACCTCATTGGCTTTTCATAAATAGTCCAAACCAAAATTGGTAAATTCCTAATGCCAAGAGTCTTAAAATATTTTCTGTCAACCATTCTTTTCATTAAATGAAAAGACAGGATATCTTATAATATTCATGAGTTTTTAACTGATGTTTTCTTGTAGATTGTACATATATAGAAAATAGATGAACACTTAATTTTTGACCTAATCAAGAACTCTAGTTTCTTGACTCCTCATTTATTGTCTCATATTCATATTCTCTTGCCTTTATTTTCTTCCGAAATAGCTGAGACTCCATGACTAATTACTTATCTTCTTATTAACTTTAACTTATCCCCTGAGCACCTGACAAAATTACAACAGTGAATCAATTGAGCCATGTCTGTACTTCCAGCCAGATTGCTGATTACTAGTGGCAAAGATTGCCAGAGATGCTGACTGGCATCAGTATACCTTCATAGACTGTGATTTAGAGTAGACATTCCTAGACTACATTCACATGGATCCTTGGGATTACCTTGTAACTTCTAAGCAGCTTTTTTTCTGTGTCCCTAATGTGACCCTTTTCAAGCTTCACCAGTTCCCTTTTTCACTCTTCATCACCCTGTCATGCCTTATTCTTATACAACAGTATTTTCTACTGAAAGGGAAATAAAAGAGTCCCTCGTGCTTGAACTCTCTCAATTTCCATTCCTTTTCCCTCCTCTCCCTAAACAGGAAAATGCCCAGTGCTTCCCACCACAAGCATACCCTTCATTCCACCCCTTATTCATTTCTCAGAGGTCCTTTCCCCCCTTGCCTTGGACCCCATTTCTTTCACTCTATAAGTTACCCCTTTTCTTTCTCCTGTGTCTTTTAAGTTCTTTCTCAGTAGGCACTGTCTTTTTGGCGTAAAAGGATTGCAGAGTCCTTTCTGTCTTTACTAAAAAATTTCCTTAAACCTATCCCTCACCACCACCTAGTGTCTGGAAATATTAATCTCAATTCAGTTTCCCTTTTGACTAAACCACTGCAGTCTGGTCATTGCTCAAACATAGGTAATAAAATGTTTTTACCAAGATCACCAGTTACCGAAAGATAGTTCTCAAACCTATTTTTTTTTAACTTTTGATTCTACTCGTTTTTGATGCTTAGTACTACTCATTGTTTCCTCAATCTTGAAACTCTGCCCTTTGACTCTGTGATGCCACCCTGTCCTAGTTACTTTCACTTGTGTTTTTTAGGTTTGTTTGTTTGTTTTTGTAGCTACTGTTTCTCAGCCTTCCTTGCTTCTTCCCTGTTCTCAATCTGGAAATGTTTATTGTTTATGTTCTCTAAGACTCTGTCACTTGCTATCTTCTCTCTTTATTCTAAATATTTACTCTAGGGAAAACCACTTCTCTGCCTATCTTACCTAAATTATGTACATATAATATGTGTATGATGTGTATGCATGTGTGTGTGTGTGTATGTGTGTGTATAACCCAGTTGTATATTTTGACTCTGATATCCCATAGACATCTTTTGCCCATAAACATGTCAGAACTCTTGTCATCTTCCCTATATACCTAGATATGGCATCATAATCTACTTGATTCCGAAGCCAAAACCCTAGGAGTCATAGTCAAATTTTCCCTCTTCCTTAATACTTTCTTCCATCCCAGTATCTAATTAGATATCAATTCTTTATATTTTATTCTAAATACCTCTGATTCAGATTCAAGTGTGGAAATGTAAAGAAGTAGGTACAATAAGTGACATAATGTATTTTTTTTAAAGTTTGAAAGTGTTTGTTTTTTATTTTATACATTCACCATAAAATTCTAGATGGATTAATGATTTGTTTCAAACAAAGCTCTCAGTTCAATGAAGAAAACATAGGAGAGTTTTTTTTTTTTTTTTTTTTAATCTTGTTGAGGGAGTTCTATGCAATATGCAAAACTCAAGAAGTTGTGAAGGAAACCTGTGTCACATTTGGATGCATAACTATTTTAAAATTCTGATCAGTAAAACACACCCCTAAAATTTTAAATGTGAGACCAAATAACAAATTATTTTCAACACAGAAAACAACTTTTTTTTATTATTATTATTATTTTTATTTTTTATT
>NW_016821451.1:11322-21048 GCF_001698545.2 Rhinopithecus bieti | reverse complement strand
TGCTTTTGCTGCCGTTGCTTTTGGTGTTTTAGACATGAAGTCCTTGCCCATGCCTATGTCCTGAATGGTACTACCTAGATTTTCTTCTAGGGTTTTTATGGTATTAGGTCTAACATTTAAGTCTCTAATCCATCTTGAATTAATCTTCGTATAAGGAGTAAGGAAAGGATCCAGTTTCATCTTTCTACTTATGGCTAGCCAATTTTCCCAGCACCATTTATTAAATAGGGAATCCTTTCCCCATTTCTTGTTTCTCTCAGGTTTGTCAAAGATCAGAGGGCTGTAGATGTGTGGTATTATTTCTGAGGACTCTGTTCTGTTCCATTGGTCTATATCTCTGTTTTGGTACCAGTACCATGCTGTTTTGGTTACTGTAGCCTTTTAGTATAGTTTGAAGTCAGGTAGCGTGACCAAAAAAGAGCCCACATTGCCAAGACAATCCTAAGTCGAAAGGACAAAGCTGGAGAAAACAACTTTTTAATATCGTTTATATTTAATAGGTTTCTATAAATTAATAAGAAAAATAATCTTAATTGGAAGGAGCATTTTATAGTAGAAAAAATTATTGAGAAATATTTAAAAGATGCTTAAAAAGAATATGAATCAGTATGAGACATTTCTGTTCTATCACATTAACAAAAATAAGAACAGAATGGAATTTGAAAGCATCCAGCAAAATCAATGCTGTGTTTTCACTTATATATCTAACTGTGGAAATAATAGCACAAATTTATAAAGATACAGTAACACCAGTATTCATTGAAGCTCTTTTTTAATACAAAATATTTTAGTAATACCTTGAATATTCAACAATAGAAGAAATTGTTTAATGAATTATATTTATGCAATAAAATGCTGCTTTGCAGCCTTTTAAAAAGTGAGAATGAACTCTGTGCTCTTATTTATATTCAGGGAGCTCTACCATAACAATCTATACATTCCACATTTATTTATGTGAACTGGGCTTAGAAGATGTTATATTATTCACTGAAAAAGCAAGCTGTTCTGTATGTATAGCACAATCCCATTTGTGTAAGAAAAACATGCAGTATATTTATGTTTTATTCATTCATTCAGTTAATGAACATTTATTAAGCACCTACACATGTACCAGCTACATAGTTCTAAATGCTATAGATATAGTGATAAACAACACAAAGTTCTTGCTTACACTTAGAATTTAGGCTAGTGTAGAATTGGGTGCATATACATGAAAAGATAGGCAACAAGTTGAAGAATGGTTTCTTTTCTTTCTTTTTCAATTTCAACTTTTATTTTAGATACAGGGGTACATGTGCAAGTTTGTTACATAGATATATTACATGATGCTGAAGTTTGGATGTCGTTCTTCATAGAATTAGGAAAAACTCTTCTAAAATTAATATGGAACCAAAAAAAGAACCCAAATAGCCAAAGCAATCCTAAGCAAAAAGTACTATAAAAAAGACATCGCTTTACCCACCTTCAAACTATACTATAAAGCTACAGTAACCAAAACAGCATGGTACTGGTGTAAAAACAGAAAAACAGACCAATGGAACAAAATAGAAAACTCAGAAATAAAGCCACATACCTACAACCATCTGATCTTCAACAGTGCCGACAAAAATAAACAATGGAGAAAGGACTCCGTATTCAATAAATAATGCTGAGGTAACTGGTTAGCCATATGCAGAAGAATGTAAGTGAACCTTTACCTTTCACTATATACAAAAATTAACTCAAGATGGATTAAATGTAAGATTTAAATGTAAGACCTCAAACTAAAAATCCTACAAGAAAATCTAGGAAACATCATTCTTGACATTGGCCTTGGCAAGGAATTTTTAGCTAAGTCCCTAAAAGCAACTACCAAAACCAAAATCGACAGGTAGGACCTAATTAAACTAAAAGTGGGAGATAGCAATTGCAACAAAAGCAAAATTTGACAAGTAGGACCTAATTAAAAAGTGGTTTCTTCTGTAGAAATGGAATTGTAGAAGTATTTGGGACTTGTTTACTTTTACCACATAAATTAAAATATGTGTGTATGTACACACATACAGAAAACACAAAGGGTTGAAATTTTCAAAGCCTATTTATAAAAAACAGCTTTTAGCTAAAATCCATTTTAAGAGCAATTTTTAAAATGCAGGTCGTTATCAGACACAGATGAAGTATGGAGAAATCTGAAACTACCGTCTCTATTCTCCAGGTCCACTCTTCTTACAAGGCATGTGCTCTGGCCCACATGTTATACATGAGGTCTCATAAAAGAAGCATGTAGGGCATGATTTACACAAAGGAGAGCTATTTTGATTATGAAATGTTTTGATTTTATGTCCTGATACTTAACTTAGTGATGTTTTTCAAGGAGCCATGCTATAACAATCCATACACCACATTTATTTGCAGCGAGCCACCTGCAGAGACTATGTCCATCCAGCAAAGATAAGGACTTTCTGTAACTATAGAACATTAGAGGCCAAGTAAATATCATTAGTATATTTTCCAAGAGGTCTGTCATTCATGTTTACAAAGGATTTTACTGTTACAGTACATCTTTCTTTCCTGAGCATCCCCAGTAGAAAAAAAGACAGGTTGTAGTCTTAGTGCTAATCCTTTCTGTATGTGTGTCCAAAGACACATAGATATAACATTATATATCATAATATTTTTAAGTAGGCATTATAACCTTAGAAAGTTTACAAATAATTTTGTAAATTGTTTATAAGTGTATAATTTTTATTTAAAATATAAATTGTAAATAGTATAGTTTCTATATAAAATCCATAAATGTTATACACTATATCAAACTATATATTACCAGTTTATTATGTATTATATGCAATATATTATATAAATATATAGTATATCAATATATGATATAAGTGTTTATCACATATATTATAGATGTATAATAATTTCATCTTCACATTGTCATCTGTATATTATAATCAAATTCCAGTTATATAGTTTTGTGCCACTTTGCCCATAAACCTTTGCTGACTTGCTGTTTGTTATCTTAAGAAAAATGGTCAAATTGTTTAGCTGGACATTAAAAACTATTAAAGCCCTGTCTAATTTTAACTTCTACATCTTCATCAGCTACCAAAGGTTCCAGTCACACAAAACTATTTGGTCTTTTCCCTACTTTTTTTAAATACCATTGACCCTCTTTCAAAAATGAAACTAATCTAACTTGAGGCAGAATGTGTTGTTGGTTGTGAGATAAGGATTGTAAATGCCAAATTATATAATGCCTTCTTTTTTTGTAACTCCACCCATCCATCTATCGAAAATTTACTGTTCTTTTGAATCCATCAAATGCCACTTCTATGATGTGTTTCCTAGTTCCTGAAAAAGAATGAATTACACCTTTTCTTTGTTTTCTTTGCACTCCCTTTCTTTTACATATTTTTAACGCTTATGATGATCTTCCTTATAATTTCACAACTTACTACAGTGAATTCTATCTTCATCTAAATGACTCACTAGAATTCAGCTTCCTTGACAGATGTGTCTGTGTGAATCTTTTCATATTTTAAAGTATTAGTACAGTGCTCATAGTTATTTTGAAATATTACAAAGTTCCTTGTGATTACCAAATATTCCCAGTAGATGGCACATCACATCACACTTCAACATTTGTAACTAATGTAGAAGCGCCTTCGGAAGCTTTTGGAAGGCAATATAGATTTTGTTCAGGTTCTGAACTTGCATGGTGATATTAGGGACTAAATTCTTAACACACTTGGCATAATTGGGAGAAATTTGGAAAAGATGAAAGTATAAGAAATATTAAATCTATTTAACAACATGAACTAATAATTATCTTAACCTACTTTTAGTAAGTAGGGAGATTTTATCAGAACTAAATTTTATGTGAAGGAAAACATCGCAGAAATATACTGTCTAATCTTGAGCTAATGATAGGGGAAAAGCTGTAAATTTTTAACTTTTTGTAATTGTCAATAATTAATACTTTTAAGGTAAATAGGTATAGTGTATAGACTTCAAGGTTTGGCTTAAGACATAACATTCCCGATTATTTCTATTTCAAATAAAGTATTTCTCACATAGATTTAACTATATTAAATAACTATATTATAATTATACTTTTAGATTTAGAAATATGGTTGTTTTAAAATGGATTTTTAGCAGAAAATGTCTGACGTTTGCCAGAGTATTGTGTCTTTAACATCAAACAACCTTAAAAATATATTCTATTACTCTTGTGTTTTACATAATGATTTTAAAACCAAATATCACTTTCATTTCCTTCCAAATCACCACTAGTACTACATAGAACTGTGAGATAATTAGTCATTCTAATTACTATATGTTGTGAAAGAGGTTTCTTTAAAAATAGGTCTGGCGATTATTTCCCCTTACTTAGGGTTCCTTGCTTTTGATGGGATTTGGTTTGGGGTTTTGTCAATATCCGTAAGATTTCTTTGGTGAAACAAATTTATAAAAAGATACTGTATATGTTTTGGTACTTTAATTTTTGCCCATCTCTACTTTTTTGATCCCTCCCTTGTTATGTTTCTGCAAATAGTCTCTGCATATGTGGATCTATGTCTTATTCAATACTACATCCCTAGTGCCTGCAGATTAGGTCCTAACCCAGTGTTGATGGATGGATGACTCTGAAAGTATTAATATTATTCACATTGGACTACTTTGCTTATACACATTGAATCTCCTAGACTGAGCAAAATTATTAACAGCTTACTCAGAAAATCATACTGATATATTTTAATTACCAAATGAATGGAAGTTTTTGGCCATCACTTGTTTTTATCTTTTTAGGTATGTTACATCATAATCAGATAATATAGCCTATCTGATTTTAGTTTTGGAATTTACTCAGTTTTTTGTGACCTAAAATGTATTTAGTTGTCACAAAGTTCTTAATTCCCATTGCATTTTATTTTTATTCATTTATTTATTTTTGAAACAAAATTTTACTGTGTCACCCATGTTGGAGCACAGTGACACGATCATATGGGCTCAAGTGATCCTCCCACCTCAGCCTCCTGAGTACCTGGGACTACAAATGTGTGCCACCACACCAGTTACCTTTTTGTTTTCTTCTGGTAGAGATGGGATTTTGCCATGTTGCCCAGGCTTGTCTCAAACTCCTGGGCTCAAGCGAGCTGCCCACCTTGCCTCCCAAAGTGCTGGGATTACAGGTGTGAGCCAACACACTCACCCCTCGTGTGTATTTTAGGTATAGTGGGTATGGAATTTTATTATGTATCTGTTAAATCAAGCTTGTGAATTATGGGCTAGAAAGTCTTACATGATAGGACCCTCAATTGACCTCTACACTCATCTCTGTCTAGAGCTTTTAGAAGTCCTATTAGTAGGATAAATGATAATTTTTTTGGTTAAAATAATTTAAATAACCCGTATTTAATTAAAATAATCCATATAGGTTGAATCCACACAGAGTATGATAAGGATTCTCGGACTGTCTGCAACTTTACCTAACTACCTTGACGTTGCCACATTTTTACATGTTAATCCATACATTGGACTTTTCTTCTTTGATGGGCGTTTTCGACCAGTACCTCTTGGACAGACATTTTTGGGGATTAAATGTGCAAATAAGGTAAATACTCATTTTAATTCTTATCTAAAAATATTGTTGTTGACTTATTATTGAATACTTGTTTGGGATTAGAGACTCCAAAAGACCATTTCAGTCTTTTGTGGTCTCCACTGAAATGGCCTTTTGGAGAGCGCTGAATCACATTACAGATGTGATATCCTAGACAAAATCAAGCATATTTCCTCAACTATTTGTAGTAGAGTAAGACCTCCTACAGAAAGTAGCTTGTCATAGTTTGCATTGCTGTTTTCAATGTGTGTTACATATTTTCAGTTGTTAAAAGTTTTAAAAAGTTATTTTGAAGTGAAATGATTGAAGAGCATTGAGAAATAATAAAAGCTCTAATTAAACAAGCATTTAATAGAAATAATAGTACCTCATATGAAATTGAAAAATAATTTCATAGTAGCAACCATCAAGGAAGGTGTTCCGTTTAACTTATAATGTTCTATAATTACCTTAATTATTATAGATATAAATGGCATTTCTAAAATTCTATGCTTTAAAAAGCTTATCTAATTTTAAAATTAGTACTACCTACATTATTCCCACTATTAGGGTGCTTATTATAGACTTATTTTATAATATGAAGGAAAACATTGCTTAAAATTTAAACATCATGCTATTCAACAACACCTGTTTTTTGTGTAAAAGAAATAGTTTTAGGAAAATATTTACAGGCCTTTTGAGATTTTTACTAAAAGAGAGCAAGATAGAATCATATGTTACTATGTCAACCTTAGTCTTTAATGTATTACAGTCACTTCTTGTCTAAAACAATTTTATTAGTAAAATAGAGCCATTTTACCTTATACTATTATAAGTAAAATATTCACCTAAAAATATCCAAAGTGACTGTTACTATAATACAACAGTTAATGTCCTGTAACTGCATTGCATGAAAGTAAGGTATCTTTAGAATTCTTGGGAGTCATTTTAGACTTGTGCACAAAGGAAGAGTTTATGATATACAATTATGCATATTTTAAGCTTCATAATTGTTTCAAGTGCTGCTTTTCAGCAATATTTGCTGCTTGTTTTTTTCAGTTATGTTTCAATATAATTTGATTATTTAGTTCATTTTCGATGTATCAGTAAGATAGATGTAGAACTGCTTCTTTTATAGTTTTAGAATGTTTTAAGCTTTATAATTTAAATGATAAGCAGATGGTTATCACAGAGAGATGTAAAGAGAAGAAAATTGTTTCACATGCTTGTCAGCCATCTTAAACTTTATTTTCTTTCAGTTGCATCATACAAATTGGTAAATCACCTAAAACTAATTAAATCCAAAGTATATTTCACTACAGTACATTACCATCACAATCATGAAAGGAATGGGAGAATGGTGTGAGTGTTATGCCTAATTTGGAATAATGGCTTTGATCAGAAATGAATCCAAAGTACAATGAAAAGTTATTGGGAGTTTTGTCTTTTGTAGGGGTGGGGATTGTTTTAAATTATTTGTGGGGAGTAAATTATCCTATGATCACCTCATCGTACTTAACTATAAGTCATAAGAGTTCCAATATTTTAAAGTGTTTACCTTAATGAAACAAAAAATCCAAATCACTGTCATTTTAGATGTACATGATGCTTTTCATCCTCCTCTAAACTCTTACTAATACATGTTAAGTGGAGAGATAATAGGCTGGGTCACATGCCTACTCCTTTGGGTTAGTCACCTTACTTTTAGGTTAGAAGCTTTCTTATCATTAATAAGGAATATGAGACCCTTTTAAATTTTTTTAAATTGATACATAGTAGATTTACATATTTTCTGGGCATATGTGGGCATAATACATTCATAATTATATGAATACATTGATAATTATATGACTGTATTAACTTATTACATGAAAATCTTTGGTCAAATCTATTTGACTGAATATCAAATCAGTTAAATTGGGATATCCATCATCTTAAATACTTAGAGACCCTTTCTTAATTCATAAATTTTATATTAGATTTCCAATTAATCTGAAAAATATTTCTGTAGAAGCATTCTGAATAGCAACCTCTCTCAGTATACATTACAGAAATAGTGTGTTACCGTATGTTTCAGCTCTGTGTGCCATTTGACACTTGATCCGTAGTGTTCTCGTAACATTGAGAATCATACAGGAAAGGTGTGCTGTATGGTTTATATAGTGAAATATAAGGAAAATAGCCTGGAGAATGGGCTTCTCGGAAAAGCAGAGAGAACTTTAAAAATTATCCTAGAATATTTGTAACTAACAAAAATATCCTTAAAGATATTGTATTTTAAAAACTTGGTGAGTTTATAAAGTTAGTACTCAGAAACTATTATCTGAGTTATTCTATTTGTACTTTTAAGTTGCATTGCATATTTTTTTATGGATTGTTATATGTTTGTAAGGAATTTGTTACCTCTGCATTCTAGGTAGTCTGAAAGTTTAAAAAAATGCATTGTAATTGGCAAAATTTTATTTGTAGTTAGAAAGTTTATAATTGTTTCATCTGATTTTTTTTAATGTTTTAAAATCTTTAAGATGCAGCAGTTGAATAACATGGATGAAGTATGTTATGAAAATGTTTTGAAGCAAGTAAAGGCTGGACACCAGGTACACTTCGTTTATTTTATCCTGCTTTTAGAGAGTGCTTAGTCATAAAAATTATTAATTTTTAGGCTCTTCAGAAGAAAATTTGTCTTTAATTCTGAGGCAATGACTCAGAGGTTCTAATTATTAATAACTGCTTTAGCCCAATGGGTAAGTCATAAAAATATTCATAGATATTATCCCAATATTGATAGGTCATGCTATTTTGTTTGCCATTTTTAATTTTAAATATTATATTCTTACTGTTTTCATGAAGCAATATCAATTGAAATGTAATATATATAATAAAGTTTTGTATTGTTTGATGGTGCTTAGAAATTAAGCACTTTTATTCTTTAATTCTCCATTGTTCAGTATACTCACATCAAGATCGTTAAAGACAAAGTGAAGTGATAATAATTGCTTATATAAAAATTGGCCACTTCCCAATTGTTCATGGTTCTTTGAATAACTTTATTATGTCATTTCTTAAAACAGTGTGAGCCTTTTATGACATGTAAAGTGTTCTCCTGGCCCTTAGATTTTTAAATTTCTTTTAAGAGTAGTGAAACCTCTTTGTCCCAGACTAAATCTTGTTTGCAACTCCAGTATACAAAATAAATCGAAGGTGATTTGGACTTGAGAGCATGGAACACTGCCTCCTTGAACGTTGGAATACTGAGCATTCTTGAGGCATTTTTTCTATTTTGAGGAAATAGTTTTAAAATCACATTCATAACTAATCTCTGGAGATGGTGCTTGGTTTTAAGAATAACTTTTTAGGAAATCACGAGTATTTTAAGTTGTATACTAGCAATAATAATGGTAGCTAACCTTTTCTAGTTCTTCATAAATGTATGAAACTGATAAGGTTATCTTATACTTACTAATTGAATTTTCTCAGCAACCTATGAGGCAGGTACTATTTTTTTTTCTTTTTTAAATGTTTTATTATACTTTAAGTTCTAGGGTACGTGTGCGCAACGTGCAGGTCTGTTACATATGTATACGTGTGCCATGTTGGTGTGCTGCACCCATCAACTCATCAGCACCCATCAACTCGCCATTTACATCAGGCATAACTCCCAATGCCATCCCTCCCCCCTCCCCCCTCCCCACAATAGGCCCCGGTGTGTGATGTTCCCCTTCCCATGTCCAAGTGATCTCATTGTTCAATTTCCACCTATGAGTGAGAACATGCGGTGCTTGGTTTTCTGTTCTTGTGATAGTTTGCTGAGAATGCTGGTTTCCAGCTGCATCAATGTCCCCACAAAGAACACGAACTCATCCCTTTTTATGGCTGCATAGTATTCCATGGTGTATATGTGCCACATTTTCTTAATCCAATCTGTCACTGATGGACATCTGGGTTGATTCCAAGTCTTTGCTATTGTGAATAGTGCCACAATAAACATACGTGTGCATGTGTTTTTATAGCAGCATGATTTATAATCCTTTCGGTATGTCCCCAGTAGTGGGATGGCTGGGTCATATGGTATTTCTGGTTCTAGATCCTTGAGGAATCACCTTACTGTTTTCCACAATGGTTGAACTAGTTTACAATCC
>NW_016821451.1:0-11208 GCF_001698545.2 Rhinopithecus bieti | reverse complement strand
TATAAGGAGTAAGGAAGGGATCCAGTTTCAGCTTTCTACTTATGGCTAGCCAATTTTCCCAGCACCATTTATTAAATAGGGAATCCTTTCCCTATGTCTTGTTTTTGTCAGGTTTGTCAAAGATCAGATGGCTGTAGATGTGTAGTATCATTTCTGAGGGTTCTGTTCTGTTCCATTGGTCTATATCTCTGTTTTGGTACCAGTACCATGCTGTTTTGGTTACTGTAGCCTTGTAGTATAGTTTGAAGTCAGGTAGCATGATGCCTCCAGCTATGTTCTTTTGACTTAGGATTGTCTTGGCAATGTGGGCTCTTTTTTGGTTCCATATGAACTTTAAAGCAGTTTTTTCCAATTCTGTGAAGAAAGTCATTGGTAGCTTGATGGGGATGGCATTGAATCTATAAATTACCTTGTAGCCCCTGAATTTTTTAAATGTGATTTAAATAGGATTAATATATGTATCCTAGCCAGATGATATGTATTTTGCCTGTTGACATTGGCAATATTCACATTTTGTACAGAATAATTGTGTTTTGGGAGATGAAAGGTGTGTCCTGTATACTGTAATTTGTTTAGCAGCATCCTTGGTCTCTACCCTGTAGATGCCAGTGGCTCTCCCCACTCCAGATATCACAACCCAGACTGTCTCCAGACATTACCAGATGTCCTCTGGGGTACGTAAGTGCCCCTGGTTGAAAAGTGTTGTTTAGAGGGATGTCGCTTGAGGCACCCCTCTGATATCTTTCCTAGTGAATGTACTTCATCTAAATGTATGTAAAATTTACCAATAATGAATATTAGGACATCATGTAAGAAAGAACCATGATACAAATTTATCTCAACTGGGCAGTATTCAAATTCAACATACTAAAATTTCTTATGGATAAATGTAAATTCCTACATTTAAACTCAAATAACTTTTTCATAGGTATAAATTAAAGAAGCATTGTCTTGGAAAAAATGATAATTTTAGTTGAATAAATTCACTTTAATTCAAACAAGTATTATATACACTTTGAAAAACTAATGACATCTTAAATGTCATTATAGGAGGGAAAAAAGTTCAAATCAAAGAAGGTGAAAACTTCGTTGTAATTTGGCTTGTTACAAGGACTGTGGTCATTTTGTATCATATTTTGAGAATAGAGGTTCAAGAGAAGGTTATTACAATTATGAGAAGTTTGGAATACATATAATTTGAGTTAATGGTCAAAAGAAACTGGAATGTTAAGATTGCAGAAGAGAAGACCCAGGTGGGGTCTGGGGGAAAGTGGTGGTATTGGAAAGGCTGTCATATGAAATGAAGGTGTGTTCTATTTTGCACAAAGAGAATTAGAACCAATGAATGGAAGTTCTAGAGAGCTAGATACAGGAACTACAATTTTTCTACAGTGAAATAGACTGAATTGCAAAGGAACTACCCTTCTTTTAACCATAGCTGGACAATGCTTTGGGATACTGTAAAAAGCGTCATCTGCATTGGGACAATCATCATGAACCTCTAAAGTATTCTTAATTTTAAATAGACAATTTTATGATAATTCTCCTACCTTAGTAGTAGCTGCCTGGCACACTTTTGTTTTTTACCCTATTAAAGAGGTAAACTTTAATTTTTATCTTTTAATAAAATGTTATACTCTTAACAAATAAATAAATACATTAATACAAAGGAGATTGAATAAAGAAATAGTTTTAAATCTAATTCTTAGGCATACCATAAACCAAACATGAAGGGGAAAAAATAATCACTGGTAATTCCACTACCAGAGTTAGCTTCTGTTGGTATTTGTCCTTCCATTTGCATTTTATTCCCTTAATTTTTTTTCTTTTATTCCTATAATTTATCTAATCTGTTGTATTTTCTCATTCAAAATATGACAGAACCATAAATATAAATGATAGCATTAAAATGTGAATAAATGCTTTGATAAAGGGATTATATTTAAAATTTTTAATCAGTTCCTCTGATTTCTGCAATGTTGTCCTTTTACTTTTTGTGTCCCAGCAGGACAGGTCCCACCACAAAAGACTGGGTTATAAGGAAATACTGTTGATTTAGTTCTCAGTATATCATCATATGCATGGGAAGTCTGTGGTAAATATGATTTGATTTTGATAAATTGCCTTGTCTCCAAAAGTTTAACATACTTAGTGAGATGAGGATGATAGGAAATATGAAACGCATCAGGACTATGGTCCACTAGTTGAAATTTGCTTCTGGGCTTCTGGTGTTGCTAGTATTACAGATACCCAGGCCAATGCCTTCAGATTTTAAGTACTAAGCTGGTAAGGCAATGGTCTTTTACATTCATGTAATCATCTCAACTTAAGAGCTCTTTTGCAACATAAGTGAAGAACAAAGTTCTATCATTTTCATTTCTTGAAAGTACCTCCATTGTATGTTTAACTTTATAAAAGTTGCCCAAAACTGAAATCTCTCTCTCTCTATCAGTCTTCTGAAAAGGCTTGTTCTGTTTAAGTTTTCTATTTGCAGGTTGATCTGCCAATACTATTTGGCCTAAAATCAATTAGTTAGCTTACTATGTGGCAGCTTCTGCTGAATGCCTTTGTAGTATGTCCAGCACAGAAAATTGCTGGGTAGGTACTTGGAAAGCATGACTGTTAAACATTTTGATTTTGGTAAATATACCTATTTCAACAAAGTTGGCAACCCTTGATTTATTCCATCACACAAGAACTGGTACTTCATAGTAGTCATTGATTATTGAGACTCATTTAGAGGTTTGTTTTTAAGAACTTGGAACCCCGTAAAGGATTATTTTTTCTTTTTTAATCTCCTTGAAGAGAGACCTTAACTAAACTGTAGTGTTCTGTCCTCTGCTTGTATTAGAAGGTCAACAAAGAACTTCCCAGTAGAATAGAGTTTTGAGTTGTGTTTTTTTTTTTTTTTAACTCATAAGAATTGAGGTTGAAGTCAATGTTATCCCAGTCACTAGATGTCTTTGTACAAGGTTTCAAATGATAACTTTGAATGGGTGATTTGTATGCATCCATCTGTCGGAAAATAAAAAAGAATATATAATTCAACATTTTTTTCATGTTATCTAAAAAACTGACAGCCAAATCAACTCTTCAATTTTATTATTCTAACTCTGATGACTGAGAAGCCTAACTATATGTGTCTGTCGTTCTGAGATTCTTTTCTGTTTAAATATTTTGTTATACATGTAAGTACAGTAAATTATGTATGTATACTATATGCGCATGTGTGTGTATATATATAGAGAGAGAGAGAGTTGCTTTTGGAATTTCATTATAGATATAACTAACTACATATTAGTGCATTGTTATTAACAGTGGTCATGGTTAATAACAATATTACCAATAACAATGGTCAATGATAGTGCATTGTTACTAAGTACCCAATTACATATTTCATAAATATGCTTTTCTTTATTATTAAGGAAAATCAAGTTATTTCTTGTGGGGCTGTGTACGTAAACTTTAGCTCTATTTTGTTATCTTAGCAGTTATAGTAATACAGTGTACAGCAGTAAGAAATACGCAGTCTATTCTAGTCTAAGTAAACTAATTGAATTTTTCCTGCTACTACCTCATGCTGCCTGCCCCTTCTCCCCAACAATCAGTTAAAAAAAAAAAAAAAAAAAAATCTCTAGTCAATAGTCTTCTGAATTTGCTTTTTTCTTGCCTTCAAGTTGTTCAGTATCTTGGATTTCTCCCTGGTTTGGTTTCCTTAAGTACTTTGGTTTTATCAGAGGAGCTACATTTCAAACCATTAGTGAGAAGACTGAAATATGTGTCCATTCGAAAACAAAAGAACTGCGACTCTCAGGCAACTAAACACTTTTACTCGAAAATTAACAGTTTTATCTTAAATATACAAATGAATTCAATTTGTTTCTCCTTATTTGGATTAAAACAAATTTCATGTTCAACCACCATGCTGATATTCTTTGATCATACTATTCCATGGGTTTTACTGATCTAAACTTGTGTGCTCATGTACTTAATAGATTTTATGTACAGCTTTGCCTTAAAAGTGTTAAAAAACAGTAGGAGGCAGTTGTGTTCCACTCAGGCATGTGTGATGACAGATGGAGAAAATCTTTTCATGTTGACTTTTCAACAGTCCTACTCTGCAAGACTTCAAGCTCTTCTTGGCTATTGGGAAATCAAAAGTTGGCGATTCAGCCTTTAATTTTGATCCATCTGCTCAAACTAATGAAACGTCTCATTTGTAAGCTTCTCTTTGTGTTACCAAATGCAAGTACAGCTTTATCATTCCGGTTAATAATTCCCCTCCTCCTGTGTAACTTGCAGAATGGGAAAATAATTAATGCCTTAACTCTGTTGAGATTTTTCTTGTTGTACAAACTTTGTTACAGTTATAGGAAAAGAAATTTGAAACTTCCTCAGAGATTATGGCATATTTAGTAAGTTAACTTAGGTTCTTTTCCATATGGTCTAAAAAGTTAAATTCTTAGCAGCTTCTTACTCAAACTCTACCTTCAGTTTTAAGTAATAAAAAACTTTGTGATATTAAAGAGAAAAACATCTTCTTCAACCTTGGATTAATGCTGAACATCAGCCTTTGTTTAGATGTGTGTCTTATTTCTCTTTCCTCATTGTTTGTAAGTTGTTAGTAGACATTTCTGTTTCTAAGAAATCACCTTCAAAAATTGACTAATAATTATAGATTACCAGCCTTTCTCCTGATGGCAAATAATATTTTTTTTACCTCTTGGCCACCTCAGTTCCAATTGTCATATTGATGGGTATTGGCTATCCTAGGTATGTAAGTGTACAATGTTCTTTTTTCATTCTTATCTTCCCATTTTAAGTTTTACCCAAAATATCAAAAGAAAATACTGTGCATAATCTTGGAAATAATTGGAAGCAAAACAAGTAGTTTTGTTTATTTTCTTGAAATTTATATATATATATATGTGTGTGTGTGTGTGTGTGTGTGTGTGTGTGTGTGTATACATATAGTTACATTGTTGAACATCAAGGAACTTACACCAAACCAGATTTAAACCAGGACAGTGAAGCTAATGTTTCATTCACTTCAAATCTTTGCCTCTATTATGTATTAGCATTATCTCTTTTTTTATGTGTCTCATGAGTATAAATTGCTTATAGAAGTTACCAAATTTTCCATCCATTTATTCATTCTTTAAGTATTCTTTGATTCCCCTCTTTAACTATCTGTCCTTATCTCTCAAGCAGCAAAATGTGAAGGAAATACTAGTTGCTTTGCCTTGTTAATTAGGCACTTTTTTTTTTTTTTACCATAGCACTTTGTAATTTTTATCTTAGTTTTGTTTCACACCTCCGGAATGTCTTGCATAAAAGCAAATATTGTTATTGGGCCCTGCATATATGTGCTTTATGTGCATGTAGCCAATGTGTAAATGCATGTTTTCTGACTTGCTACTTTACATAAAAGTAAAGATAGTTCTTATATAAAATGTGTTTTAAAATTTTGATTTTTGAAAGAGTCAACGTAGATCAAGCTGATTTAAATCAAGTATTTCTGGTTTAAGAGTTGAATGCATTAGATTATTTGGCAATTTATGTGATTTTGTGATTACAATATCATATTACAGTGTGCGTATATGTGTAATTTAATATATATATACATATATAATTGTCAAATTAAATAATATAAAAGGACCTTTGAGTCTATTTTAAAAGATTCACTTCTGTCAAATACATTATATTTTGTTATTTTATTTATTTTGGTAAAATGAAACCTAATTTCTATATGTTTGTTTTATACTATTTATTTGAATTATTTTTATTGCTGTTTAAATATAGACTTTGGTCATTCTAAAGTAATGTTTGACTGCTTGCAATCCTTTTTCTGTCTTTATAAAGTTGTAGAAAATTCTCTAAACATCCATTGAGAGTATTTTACATTATATTATTAGAAGTTTTTATGAGAGCTATTTACTTCATTCTAGAGAATGGTGTATTGAATCTCCTTATTAGCTGCTTTCCACCTGATATTTGGACTTAAGCCATTGGTAAATATAGTTAATAAGTCAGGTTGCTACCATAAGCATTTGTTGACTACATTTTTAGATAAATCATTCGATAAAATTGAATAGATAGTATTTTTTATTAAAGCTGAATATGAAATTTTATATGCCAAGGAAATCTGATACAATTATCCACGTATTTTCTCAATGTGAAAAAAGGAGAAGAACATTCAAATATGATTAACCATTATAAATTTGTCCTGTCTTTATCTATAGCTATCGTTTTTATCAATTTTTTGTTGGTTTTCNTCTATCTATCTATCTATCTATCTATCTATCTATCTATCTATCAATCAACCATCTATCTTTCCCTCTTATTTACCGAAGAACTCTCCAGACTCTAATGAACTGTCCTCATTTTGTGTCAATTTCCCTAGGTATAAGATGAATATAATATAATGCCTATATCAAAGGGTTATTAAGAAGATTCAGTAAGATAATTTACATAAGGCATTTAAACTACTATCTGGCTATGTTAAGTGCTATGTAAGTGCTCTCTGTCATCATCACCATCATCTCTCTGCTCCCTCTCTACAGAGAGGGATTCTGATCTGAAGGGTCAGATTCTGGGGCCAGCTGGCTCTAAACTAGAGAGCACAAGCTTGCCGTGTGTTGCGACGGTGCCCACAGATGCACGGCCCCTCCTGACACCCTCTCCTTGCTTTATGTCACAGTGGAAAGAAGACTGAAGGCCCAAGGCTTGCTTCCTTCTCCCATGTGCTTGAAGTCCTAAAGAGGACCAGCTCTTTCCTATAGGACAAGAGCTGTCTGTGGCTTCCTTTCTCAGGATAATGGGGATTCAGGATTGCAGGCTCTTGCGCTCTGGTGGTCAGACCCCAAGTGCTGGTCTGTGGGGGGCAGGAAGAGGTCTCTTTGGCCTTTAGGACAGGGGTCCTGCTCCAGCCTAGCTTTCTAGAATTCTCAGAATGATATAGGGCTGTATTTCCATCTGCCACTGGAACTTGCCAAGAAGTGATGGCCATTGTCCACAGTAGGTTTTGGCAATCCCAAGTCCCTTAGGTATTATACCAGTTTAGCGCTCCTGAATCCCCTGATTACTTTTACAACAGCAAAGGCGACTATGATAGCAGGTGTTTCTTGTGGACTTACCATGCACCAGATATTCATATATCCATTCACTTAATTCTTGCAACAGCTCCAGTGGCTATTCCAGTCCCTACTCCATACATGTAAGAAAACGAAGTCAGAGAGGCTACTCATTTCACAGGGTTACACGGTAAAGAACTAGGCTGGGACCAAAACCCAGGTCTCCCTCACTTTGGAGCCAGTGTCCCTCATGGTCAGTGGGACCTGCCAGTGTTTGGCAGCTATGGGATCTCTGATCTGATTTCATGACATTGAGGAAAAAGCAGACGGGGGCTACAGCATGGACTCCACGGTGTTGCCAAGACTCAACTCTAGGCTACCAATCTTTGTTCTTGAGCAAAGGCCATTAAAGACTGGAGAGTCAGTGCGATTAAAATTAGGGCAAGGCAGTGGAGAGGAGGGAGAACAAAAACAAAACATAAACCCACCTGTGGCTATGAAATGTTTTTGGTATTTTGGAAGGAGAGTCAAGGGTTAGGATGGAAAAAAAAATCACATCTTTTTAGAGCCAAAATTACCTTTCCTGGTTCGTGGTATTGCATAGATTAAAGAAAATGGGCCACGTGACCTCCTACTGTAACTTGAAATGATTCAGGACACACTCCACGCTTAACTGACAGAACTCCAATTTCCTCTGTTGAAAACCAAATCCCATTTTCACTTGTGAGTATTCCATTCATCTTTGCTTTTTTGGTTTTTTAATTACACAGCAGAAAGTGCTACTGTGATTTCCTCCCCATGTCACGATGGCAGTATTCATCAAGAAGTTTTTAATTCTACACAGCAATTGCTTCTCTTCAAAAATCTAATTTCAATCTCCACAGAGGCAGAAGGGTAGGATTTTTTGACCCTGAGGTTAATTATCTGCAAATAAGTTAAAATCACACAAAACCTCTTCCTGGGAAAAGGGAATCCAAGCCCAAGCCCTCCCTTCACCTGTCTGGCCATTGGTGGTGGTGTGGAAGGTGAGGTTGGGCTGGGCATCACCCAGCCAGGGGGCGTGGGGGCAGGACTGTCTCATGATGGTTGCATTTTCAGAGCCTAGCACAGTATGTGGCGCGAAGGAAGAATTCAACAACTGTGGAAGTGATGCGAAGTGAAGGCAGAGTGAATAGAACAGGATTTGAATCATTCCTGATTTTTTGTTTTTCGAAGTGTATGAAAAGGTCCTATCTCTGGAGGAGAAAAGAAAGAGGGAAGTGGAGAGGAGACTCACTAGGAGCTGTCCAGGAGCTCGTGACTGGGGCTGGAGTCCGGCTGACCCCTGGCAGGAAAGCTTGATGTGTCTGGAGACCAGGGTTCTTGCTCCCAGGCTCGGCCCCTCGGCACTGTGCTGCTTTCCTCCCTCCTCACTGAGAACGTCTACTCTTCTTTCCAAGTTCTCTAATTCTCTCTCCATGGATCCAATATTCATTTCATTCATGGTCATTTATTCATTTGCGGAACACAATCTGTGTGGTCTGATATGGAAAGCTGGGGGAATGGGTTGCAAGGGAGAGGAGCTACAGAGATGAGAACAATGAGAGCTAACAGGTGTTGTGTGCTTGCTATGTGCCAGGCCCAACGGCAACGATTCCCCAAGCCTTAACCCGTCTAATCCTCACTACCTCCCTAGGAGGCAGGACACATAAGGGTCGCTGCCCTCCACGGAGGGCTGGAGTGTTCACCACTCTGTCACCGACACGTACCTCCCTCAGTCATGTGGTAGAGCTGAGACACAGACCCTGCTCTAGAGCCATTTGTTGACACTGTCACTTTCAAGGACTGTTCTTCACTTTTGTGTCCCCAGCATCTAGCATAGTGGCTGGTACACAGCAGGTGCTGAGCAATGTTTGCTGTGTTATTTAAGAGACTTTCAATCCAACAAGAAAGGACACTCACATAAGAAGAACACAAAACCGTGCACGAGGAGCATCGGGGACAGCTGTCTCAGTGATGGGGTCAGTAGGACCCTGAGGAGGAGCACAGGAGATAGGGAGGCAGAGAGTATGAGGGTCTCATACAGCCAGGCCCATACAGCCTAGATGAAACATGAAAGAATAAATCACATTAGGACACCGAGAGGGGGAAAGGGTCCCAGCCATGGCTAGCAAATGCTGAGGACCTCTGAGGTCAGAGGGACCAACGGGCCCCATTTTTCTCATCTTCAGTTTAATGAGAAAGGATGCTGGAGAAGACAGACAGAGATCAAACAGTGTGCCCCAGAGGGAAAGATTCATAGGTTTGGGTGGAATTTCACTGCAAAGGGACTTTGAGCTCCAAGTACACGATACGCCCTGGCTTCTGCCCTGCTATGACATGGTGCTACTCATAGAGGAGTATGCAGGAGATAAAAGGGTACAACAGAATAAAACTGTTCATTAAAAATCATACTCCTGTGTGTGAAAAGTGCTCAAAGAATGGCACCCATGGCTTCTAATCCAAGGGGCAGGAGCCCAGGGCGTGAGTGCAGAAGCAGGAGACATAGAACAAATCTGGGGAGCAAGAGGATTGAGGATCTGGGGCCATGGTCCCTGAGGGGACCAAGGAGACAGCCCCATAGAGGAGGCGAGTCTGGGAGGCTATATGGAGAGAGAGGAGAGCTGAAAACAAAGAAGAGGAAGAAGGGAAAGAAGAAGGTACATGGAAGAGAAGGAGGAGAGAGGAAGGAAGGAAAAACAGGAGTGGGGCTTGTCTTCCTCTGAGTAGTAGTCCCTGGGGTCTGTCCAACACACTCAGTCTCATTTTCCCAGTTTCTTTTTTTTTTTTTTTTTTTTTTTTTTTTTTTTTTTAATATGTTGAGCTGCTACAAGAGTTTTTTGGAAAACAAATTCCACAGCTTAAAAAAAATTTTAGCTGCTTCCTTACAGCATTAGTTTTTCATAATTTACATAAAGATCAGTAATTTCTGTTCTGTGGTGATACTTAGTAGACATATTTCACATATGGAGTATCAGTTTCATTTTTGTTACAGAAATGGATTTGGTCATCTACTTTGTCATGTGTGCATTGGACCAAGCAAATCAGCAGTTTTCCTTTTTGGTCCTAAAATCCCAGCTTGAACACTGATTGTCTATACTGAGTGAATACTGATTGGGTGTACTATATGATTTCAAACATAGTATCTTTTAGTCATTGAACAACTGTGATTCCTCCATTTTCTCAAATCAGGTATAACGTCAATTATTTGCATATATAATAAGACAGACCTGTAACTGAAAATGCTGCCCCAACTCTACAAACCAGCACTGAGCTTGAAAGCTTTTCTTTTTGACAGCTTTTCCACCTTCAGTTTTATTATTTTTTCTCACTAATTGTGAACTCCTTGCATATAAAAATTCTCACAATTCATACTATATTCACTATACAGACCAAAACTTGCACACCTCAGTTTGTTGGTTTGGCTAAATGCTTTTATGTAAAACCCGTAACAAAATCAACTTTTCAATTTAAATGCTTTTAACATAAATAACAGTTAAGAGTGTATCAAAAACTTACCATAAAATATGATATAAAGAAGATATACTCTATAGTCATCATATATATGTATCTTAAATTCATATCATGGTGTAAATATTGTCTTTATAATTTGAATCATTGCCAAAAATCAAGTTGAGTTATATTACTTACTTAAAAGTTAAAATGGATAATATTCTAATTTTTTCCTAAATTGTAGGTTATATTTATTAAATAATATTTTTAACATCTTCTGATCAGATCCCTAGTAATTTTATTTTATAAAAAAAGTATTTCAAAGATGGTATTTAATAGATCATAATTATGCTGATTTTGTCATTAAATTTTCTAGAGCATCGTCAAGTTCACCTAGTCCAACTTATTTACAGATGAGAAAATTAAGCCAAATACTATGCCCAAAGTGAGATATGCTTATGCTTTGGAATTGAGACTAGAACCTTGGCTTCTTCACTTCCATTTCAAAGTTTTTTCCCACCACACAACTGACATCTTCATTTAACCACTTAATGCCCTAAAGAGAGAAAACAATTCAGAGAATATGTTTATAAATTCCAATTGGAACAGAAGAAAAAAAAGAAAAGAATAATTTTATTTATTTATATTTTTTTGATTTTTTTTT
>NW_016821450.1:94498-111283 GCF_001698545.2 Rhinopithecus bieti | reverse complement strand
AAAATAGACAAAGACCTGAATAGAAAGAAGCCTCATCTAAAATAAATATAAAAAGTGAGCCGTATGATTTTCAGGTATTTGTATGTTTAATATTCAAAAAAATACTACTATCCTGTTACAATGGGTAAAATACACAGTATAGACAGCATCAAATTGTGATGAGGAAGCTGAAAAACAGAACATTCACTCCATGTTGGAGGGAAGGGGATGCTGAAGTGGCACATATACAACTACAGTTAATAATGTATTGTATATTTCAGAATAGCTAGAAGATGATAAGATTTAGAATGTTCTTAACACAAAGAAATAATCAGTGATTGAGGTGAAGGATATCCCAGGTATCTAGATTTGATCACTGCAAATAATATACTTTTATCAAAATATCATGCATATCCCTTAAAGGTTTTGAACCATTCTGTATCTATATAAATTAAACATTTTTTAAAAACAGTGCAGGGGAATCCAGCTAATTGCTGATTCCCATTAGATGGGATGTTCTGCATAATCTGTAAACTAATCAGAATCTGTGGGTTTGTAAAGGACTTTAGAAATCAACTAGATTAATTGTTTCTAAAGATAAGTCTCCCAAGTTTAATTATTTTCCTAATGGGTGGTGATTTTGAACATAGAAGATATGTTAACAGTTGTTGCTGGTTAGTTTTCTTCTAGTCTCGGGAAGAAAAGGTTTGTAGGGAGGAATCTGGGACAATCTTTTAAGTCTCAACTTCAATGTGATTATCTCAGTAAATGTTTTCTGATACCCCTGAGCAGGAGAAGTCTCATATATCTCCTATGAATTAAAAGTAGAATTCTAAGCACCCAGCTGACTGAATGGAACATTCCTCTTCAACAAGGAGTTCCATGGACACCAGAAAACCTAGTTTAGGCCATGTTAGAAATATACACTCCTCCCTTTGGAATTTAAGCAGAAGTAACCAGCATTTTCATTAAAACAGATTTACGGCTCAGAAAACAGATTCCGTGTAGCAGTAAAATACCAAATTCTAACCTGGCTCAAGAATAGCATCACATCACAGAGAGCAGGCCTTGAAAGGAATCAAAGTCACTAAAATATATTTCTTTGAAATATTTTACAATCGCCCTGCACAGTTAGTTTTTTGCAAGAGAAATTTAAATTCTGTAATCTGCTTCCCTTTCAAGGTGTTTGTATTATACTGAGGAGATTAGCTGAGAGTCTAGTATCTTTTAAATCTCTTAATTGAAAATATTTTCTGTCTATTGCCTCTAAGGGTGGTCACAGAAGAGACTTCATCTATGTAATAAGAATCTTGTTCTCCAAAACCCATTATCTTAACCCAGACACTTTGTTTGTACTAGTTTCAGGTCTTTTGATAAAAATTTAAGTCTGGCCAGGCGCGGTGGCTCAAGCCTGTAATCCCAGCACTTTGATGTTATTAAATTTAACCTGCAATCAAGTCATTTTGGGCACATGTTCTCAAGATCTTCTGGGGCTGTGTCACAGGGCATGATCCTCACATTTGGCGCAGAATAAATCTCTAAATATTTTGCAAACTTGGCTTTTTATTAAGAGTTCTAACAGAACCTACTCTGTGGTCTGTTACATCCACAAGCATGATGTTAGTAAACATTAATTATTAAAATAAGCACAAGTTGGCAATTTCTTATGAAGTTACACAGAGACCTTCTATGGGATCAATTGTAAATGTTTCAAAGTATTTCTGCAGTTATTTCAAAATTTACGTTCCACAGATACTTCTATCAGATTCCTTATGTCAGCTAATTATTTGCCTTATGATTTTTGCATTTTTGTAGATGATCACAATTTGTTTTATGAGCTTTTTTTGTAGATGATCATGCCCTATCTCTTCTGTGCCTTTATTGTAGAAAACTGTATGAAACTACTCAGGACTACATCTGAAAGTCCTTACTGCAGTGGGTGCCAGAATTGCTGTGGGT
Organism: Rhinopithecus bieti; assembly: GCF_001698545.2. Classification (NCBI taxonomy): domain Eukaryota; kingdom Metazoa; phylum Chordata; class Mammalia; order Primates; family Cercopithecidae; genus Rhinopithecus; species Rhinopithecus bieti. The sequence continues at coordinate 109,345 of NW_016821450.1, read as the reverse complement.
TTCCTCTGCAGTCACCAGACACTCAGATTCATTCAGTGAAATCTTAATTTTGTTTCCTGCTTGGCTTTGGGCCTTAATCTTGTGCCATCCTGAAAGACTCTGTTTTTCAGGTCCCCCGGTCATCCCAGAGCCACAAGGACCTGACAATTGTCAATGTAGTGGGAGGGGTTGCACTGAACGGGCACTCTCTGTGCTTCTGAGGGAGCCATACTCTAGGCAGATATCACAGTCCTGGCTCAGGGTGTGTCCTTCCAAGTATCCCTGCTCCTCCTGCACGTGTGATGCTGATCCATGCATCTTCCTCCCATTCCTGGGTAGAGGGTCTCCCTGTTTGTTCCAAGATCTTCTTCCAGCAGCCACTATGTCTTCCCACTGATGTCTTCAGCTTCCTTTTTTCTGCCCTTCCCAGCAGGATGAGGCTGTTTTTCCAGAGGCAAGAGAGAGGAGATAGCAGATGAGACTGTTATTCCTGAGAGAATGGACAGAGCTTCAGAGCTTTTCTTCCTTCCATCCCAGTTTCTATGAGTTCCTCCAGTGCCTGTAACACAGAGGTGTTAGTGGCTTTGCCCCTGTATGTTAATTATTTGGTAAGGTCCTGGTGGCAGGGGAGGTGGGTCTGGACGCATTTCAGCCACAGCTGCTGTTCCGCTTTCCCACACAGAAACATCCTGGGAGGGAGAGGATGGAGATTTTTGTGATGTGTCCTCAGTCCTGGCAGAAAAGGTTTCAATAGCAATAGGAATCCTCAGTTGTATGTCCTCTGAAAATTTAAACAATAACTTCTTTACTATACTCAACTCTAAACAATCTAAAGAATAAGTCTAATTTAATCCTGCATTAGCTTATATGACATTTGCTGGCCTCTACCCCAGATAAGGTCATATTCTCTTCCTGTTTGTTCCTGCAGGTCACTGAGATTCACAAGATGTAAGGTCCCTTGTTTGTCCTACAACATCAATAATCTGATGTTTTAAAGAAAATGTGCTAATTTCCAGTTCAGTAAGGTTAGTTGTAAAAATAATACAATGTTTTCTGGGATGCCTGCATCTCCAGGCTGAGTAGAAGCTTTATTTGTAACACTTAGGAACTGGAAATAACAAAAATATTAAGGAGCTTTATAAATAGCAGGGGTGCACTCATTAACTGGAATTCTGTTCCTCATTACAATGAACACATTCTTCATACACAACCAAATTACTGACTCGCAAGTAATTATGCTGAACAAGAAGCCACACAAATGAAATAGAAACTGTAAGGTTTCACTTTAACCAAATCTTGAAAAATAGATCTGAAGTAACAAACCTGAGGGACTGACTCAGTACGGTGAGAGAAAAATGACTGGGAGGCAGGAACTGGAGGAACCCAGGGAAACTTTTAAGTGTGACGCATTGTTATCTTGACTGTTATCTTGTTATTCGGGAAGCACAGGTGAGCACATTTGAAATTGCATTTTTTTCCTTTGGAGACATGATCTTGCTTTGTCATCTAGGCTGGAGCTCAGTGGTGAGATCATAGCTCTCTGCAGCCTCAGACCCTGGGTCTCCAGCAATCCTCCTCCCGCTGCTGTACGTAGCTGGGAATACTGGTATGTAAGACCATGCTTGGCTTCAGAGCTTATTAAAATGCACACATTAATTAAGCAATATTTATTACACAGCAATAATGCCTCAATAAGACTATTGCAAATAAGTGGATAATTTGTTCAATAAACATTGATGGAAAGATAGATGCTAACATGAGAAAATGCGTGACACCCAAGAAAATGAAACTGTAGGAAATGTGCTTTTCTTTACAATTGTTAGGTAATCACAACAGTGCATACACATCACACCGTGTTCTCATTACAGAGAAGAGGTTCTACAAACCTCACTAGCTGCGACCCCTGTGTGCTAGGCTTGGTTCAGGGAGCAGTCAGGTCCAGTGGTGAGAAGCACAGGCCCAGATACCCAGGCTCACTCTGACCAAATGTGAGCTCTGGGGACATTGTACAACCCATCTGTGCTTTTGCTGGTAATTTTTCTTCTGTAACATGGAAATGACGTTGCTACCACATACCATGTTTCCTCTGCATATGTAAAAATAAAAGATGATTGGTGCTAACTTTAAATATACACAGTTTATGTAGATCGATTGTACCTCAATATCACTGTTTTAAAATAGAAATTACAAAATTGTAAGTTTTATAGGTTTTAATATTTTATCACAGAACAAACTTTCAATAAGTAACCACAATTTTCAAAATGCTACCAATATCACAAATCTGCCCCAGGACACTCCTCACGCTCTGAGCCCCACTGTCTCCTCAGGCTTCTCACCCCAGAGCTTGCTATATAGTAGGAGACATGCAAATAGAGCCCTCTGTCTGCTGATGAAAACCAGCCCAGCCCTGACCCTGCAGCTCTGGGGAGGAGACCCAGACCTGAGATTTTCAGGTGTTTTCATTTGGTGATCAGGACGGAACACAGAGGACGCACCATGGAGTTTGGGCCGAGCTGGGTTTTTCTTGTTGCTATTTTAAAAGGTAATTCATTCAGAACTATTGAAATTGAGTGTGAGTGGATAAGAGTGAGATAAACAGTGGATTCATGTAGAAGTTTCTGACCGGGGTTTCTTCTTGTTTGCAGGTGTCCAGTGTGAGGTGCAGCTGGTGGAGTCTGGGGGAGGCTTGGTACAGCCTGAGGGGTCCCTGAGACTCTCCTGTGTAGCCTCTGGATTCACCTTCAGTGACTACAACATGGCCTGGGTCCGTCAGGCTCCAGGGAAGGGGCTGGAGTGGGTCTCAAGTATTAGTAGTCCTAGTGGTAGTAACACATACTACCCAGACTCTGTCAAGGGCCGATTCACCATCTCCAGAGACAACGCCAAGAACACACTGTATCTGCAAATGAACAGCCTGAGAGCTGAGGACACGGCTGTCTATTACTGTGCGAAACACACAGTGAGGGGAAGTCAGTGTGAGCCCAGACACAAACCTCCCTGCAGAAACGTTCAGGCGAAATCAGCTGCAGGGGGCGCTCAGGATGCACTGATCAGAGTCAACCCCAGAGGCAGGTGCTATAGAGGCTGATTTCCTGTCAGGATGTGGGACCTCGTCTTCTCCTCACGGTTTCTCCAGCGAACCTCTCTAAGTTTAGAATTCTGTGCTTCCTAATGTCATCTCTATATATTTTTAAAAATATCATTTTAATATGAGGACCTATTCTCACATGCACCAAATGCAGACTGACGTTTACAGAGATGAAAAGGCCTCAACCATGGCCACCAAGATCAGAGTCCTGAGGAAACTGAGCGGTGCCTGGTGAGTCTTCTCCAATCAGACCCAGGACAGAAACCTCAGGGAGATTCCAGGATTGGAACAGTCTTTGGGATTCTGATTGCAGCCAATAGAGAGGCTGGGCCAGGGTCAGTGTCATGTAGAAGCTCACAGGTTTCTCGTCTGACCCTTCTCCTGACACTAAATCCAATCAGCGTCAGCACTGACCTGGTGCTCCTTTTGCTCCCAATCCATGTTCTTTTTTTGGAGTGTTTGTTCTCCCTTTTTGTTTTTCCTGCTTCCTGAAAAAGAAACAGATAACCTCCGTGGTCTACCTTCCAGGGCTCAAGGAATTTTCTTGGAGCTCAGGTGGGGCTCAGCCTGTGGCTCCTGCAGCCACGTGGGAGAGGCTGATGGGACTTCCTTCCCTCCCCATTTTCTCAGGACCCTCCACTGTGTTGTGTATAGACTCATGTGGGAATGCAATTGGCCGTTAATAGTGAAAGGGATAAACTTATTTTATCAAATGGGATGAGGATGTGGAATTAACCCTGTTCAAGGCATCAGAGTCATCTGCTTCAGAAGTAGTGTTAGAAAGAGCTTGGGAAATTTATTAGAATCAAGATGGAGCCACTTGTGTTAAAACCCTAATGAATGAAGCTGGGGAAGGCCATGAAGGAGGGTTCTAGCACACATGTTCCTGATAACAAGAACTATCATAAATAGACTCTGCACCGCCACAACCTTGCACAAAAGCCATCACAACCTTAAAAGAATTACTTCTCCAAGTATATCTGCCCAGCAACTGCTTGTTCAACCTCACACCGATGTTACCTCTATTACTGATCCTTCTAGTCCAGGATAATTGTCTCAAAACAGCTGATGTAACCCTCCTCATTTTTCCTTAATTCTTTATCTTCCTTTACCAACCTGAATGCACCCATACATATTTCAATTGCAATGCACATCCTAGAATAAATATTATCACACTTTAGAGTCTCTTTCTGTCTGTTATTCAGGGTTGACAAGCTACAGGTGGACATGCCACATTTCTGTGAGACGTAGAGGATGACAGTTTTTGGAGATGATTGGGAATATCCAATGTCCAGAAGATCATCCATCAGTAAGTGCAGGCTGGAAGTCCCAGAGAGAGGTGAAGCTGCCGAATTACCATGGAATTTAATTTTATCCAGTTCTGCTCTGATGGAATCAGGCCCACTCATTTTATCATTGACAATCTACCTAAACTAGAGTCAACTGCTGACAATTTTCTAACATATATTAAGTAAAATCAGAAATATATATATGCGACCATTTCTGGCTAATTTTTGTATTTTTAGTGGAGACGGGGTTTCATCATATTGGTCAGGCTGGTCTCAAACTCCTGACCTCAGATGTTCCACCCAACTCAGCCTTTCAGAGTTCTGGGATTACAGGTGTGAGCAACCACACCCGGCTAACACCACATATATTAATTTTGGATTGAATAACTACAAAGTCTACCCTAACCAAGTGTACCATAAAACTTTCCATTACCCAGAGGGAAGAATCTATGTTCATAATTTTTTAAGGTGTAAAACTGACCATTTTACAATCAGATGATTATGATTTTGCTAATGAGTTGTAGAAGTTGCATGTATATTGTGGATATTAACACTTTTTCAGATTCATGACTTGAAATTATATTCTCCCATTCTGTCTGTTGGAATTTTTTCCACGCTTTGCCAGCATCTTTTTGTTGTGATGTAGTTTCACTTGTTCAATTCTGCTTTTGTTGTCTGTGACTTTAATTTGAAATACAGGAAATCATTCTTAATATTATTTTCTGGGTAGGGGAAATTTTACAATTGCAAGGCATACATTTAACTATGTATCCCATTTAGAGTTGATTTTTTGTGTCTATCGTAAACTAAAATTCTTAATTCTTTGCATGTGTAGATCCAGTTTTTCTAACACCCTCTTAGGGAGAGACTTTGATTTATCCATTGTGTATTGTTGGTTTTCATGCTGAAAATCAGTTCGCCATCTATATATCAGTTTATTTCAGAGCTCTTTCTATATATTATTGCCAATACAATCCTATTTTTATTTATGTATCAAAATGTGCATATCTCTAAATTTCAACATGTTGTTCCGAACCTGTGCATGCCACAACTGTGTTTCTCAGTGCACTCTTGGCCTGGTGAAGCCCTCACAGACCCTCTCCCTCACCTGTGCTGTCTCTGCATTTCCCATCACAACCAGTGCTTCCTGCTGGAGCGGGATCCATCAGCCCCCCAGGGAAGGGACTGGAGTGAATCAGGTGCACAGGTCATGAGGGGAGTGAACAATCCAACCCACTCCTCAAAGTCCAGTCACCATCTCCAGATCCACATCCAAATAAACAGTTTCTCCTACAGCTGAGCTAACTGAGCAACGAGTACACAGCCATGATTTTTATAGAAAAGGCACAGCGAGGGAAAGACATTGTGAGCCCAGACACAAACCTCCCTGCTGGGAAGCTCAGGAGCAGCACGAGGCGCTGAGGACACCGGGGGGCGCTCAGGACACATCAAGGCAGGTGGAAGAGGGAAAAGGTGCTGCGGGTGGGGTCTGGCGTCACCATCATATTTCACCACTGGACACCCGCACTGTGTTTACTCTCATGTACGTGATTCTCCGTATTATTAGAAAATGGCATTTATAGAAATGTATAACCATCTGTAGGTGCATCAAGTCGTCCTCTCCATCTTATATGGACTTTTTCCAAAAAGAATCTGAGTCCCTGTTCGAGCACCTCATAAGTTATAGTCAATTATGTAGGATCTCTTTCTCTTCTTTCTCTCTTCTTTCCTCCTCTCTCACTCACAAACTCACTCTCACACAGACTTCTACAACTTCAGTCACATGATGTGTTGAAGACAATTGGTTAAAGGGCAACTTTCCCAGTTTAGCTCCTGTTCATATTGCTGTAAGAATAAGAACGTTGTTTCTCAGCTGTGTATTTCTCTACGATGAGTATCAGGTTTTATATAATACCCAGACACTGAAATCAATCCAAATATCAATCAGCAGCTCAATCAGTAAACAAATTGTGGTAAATTCATTCACTGGAGAAACACCCACTGTTGCAATAAGGTACAGCTGGATATGCTCAACAGCGAGGGTGAATTCACAAGTACGTATGATGAGTAAAATAAGACAAATGAATAAAAGTACATACATACAAGTCCTCTTTTATAAATTCTATAAAATGAAAAGTAATCTAAAGTTACATAAAGAAAACTAGTAGCTGACTCTAGACGTGGTGTGAGAAAGGAAGGTGTACAACCCAGAAATTGTAGGAAAACGAGGAAATTTTGAGCATAGTTGATTTTTTCTATGTTTCGAAAAGTAATGGTTATGTCACTGTTTGTCAAATTGTACACATCACGGGATGGGTATTATTTGTTAATTTCACCTCATTAAAATATTACAAATTGAAACACATATAATTTGGTAGAAAATGAGGTAGACAGAGATGAATAAAATATATGATAAATAAAAAAAGAAAATCAAAGAACGTTGGTTTAAGGACTTCACTCATAAACTGAAGAAATGTAAAATTTGTCAACACAGAATTAAAGATTTAGTCAAATACCTATATGAAATCAAAGACTCCTGAATATACACATGAATAAACCCTAAGCCTAACTCTATCTTTAGGGAAACACTAGAATACAACAAAATAATGTCATGATTTCATTACGTAACAGGGGTTAATCAAACCACACCAGGCATGTCCAGCTGTGTCCTGGGGTTGGTTCAGGGAACAGGTGTGTCCTGGGGTTAGGAACTATGGCACCAAGCTCACAGCATTTGTTCTAGTTGACACCATAAAAAGACCAAGAGATCTCAACTAAACTGTAGTGTGGATGTCACATCTGTGGGTGCCGCACACTCCGCCATGTGAATACAGAAAGGTTAATTACCTCTGGAGGTGTCTGCTGAGAGTAGAGCTGGTATCTCAGGAATGTCCAAAATGGCTTGATTGAGCAAGAAAGGAGACTGGCTCAGGGTTGCTCTAGTGGTTTGGTGGTGGAGGCAGAGTGAGGGTTCTCACTCACAGAAAGGAATTTGTGGGGTTTCAACCTCCAGACGGCATCAAATGAGGGAGTTCCTGTGATTCCTAACAAGGTTCACCTTGTGTTGGAAAGAAAGGAGGTGATGGAGGAATGAGCATTAAGTTATCTACAGTCAGACATCAAAACAATAGTCTGATGACTTATTCTATGTAGCAACTATAAAAATCGTGAATAAAAAGAAAAGATCAGTGTCCAATATGGGTGGATAACAACCAAGTCTACAAAAAATTGTGAAATCTGCTTATAAGAATAAGCAAATAATTATGAAAAGTAGGACTGAAACGAGGAGAAAGGGGTGAAAGGCATGGGGCAGGGGATTAGACATGGGCCCTGTTCCAATGTCTTCTGTGGAGACATTTCACTATCTAAGATCATGCGCTTATTCTGAATGTCTTAGGTCTGCTCCAAAACATCACAAGCACCAGAGGATTCCTGAGGATATTCATTTTAATATCTTCTATTTGAGTAGCCTTACAATTGTGTAAAATTCTTATTATTATTATAATTAGAGAATAGGGTCTTACTCTATCACACAGCTTGGAGTGCAGTGGCACAATCATAGCTCACTGTAACCTTGAACTCCTGCGCACATAATCCTTCTGCCTCAGCCTCCAGAGTAGCTAGGACTAGATGGATGCACCATCACATACAGCTGATTTTTTAATCTTTCATTGAAATGGGGTCTCTCTATGTTGCCCAGGCTGGTCTCAAACACGTGGTCTCATGTGATTCCCCTGGTTTTGCTTCTCAAACTGCTGGAATTATAGGCATGAGTCACCATATCTGGACTGAACTGATTCTTCAGTTGCAAAATATCAACCCAAGAACTGACTCCCTGAATTTTTTTTTTCTGCAGTGTTTTGGTTAATAGCGCCTGAAAAGATTTATCCCAATATGTTCCAACAGCAGAATTTTTCAGATGTTTCTTCCAATAGACATAATTTCTTGGTTGAAGATCACAAAATACAGTTAAAAGATGACATAAAAAGGCAACCTTAAAATTTTGGTGGTTGGAGTGAGTATAAAAATTGCTTTCAATATTGTGTAACACACACCTCCTGCAGTAGGACGAAGGTGAGGAATGAAGGTAAAATTTCTAAATGTATGAATCTTCCAGCTCCCAAGTCATCGGGCAATAATGGATGTGTCCTGAGGGCGGGACCAGAATGTCTTAGTGTCAGAGGGATAACTCTTGGCCAAGAAATTTTCCGTATTTTTTAAAGTTTTTATATTTTTTTATTTAAAGATGCCATTTTTCAACATATCCAGAATATTGTTCATAGGACTGATTTCTGTATGATATGAACAACGGCAATGCCTTCTATGTTTAGATAATATTACAAACCAGGTTAACACGCACTGTTTCCTGTAATGATGCACCAGAACATTATTCGAGTTTCCATATTAGTTTTTTTCTCTTTGTTTGCATTTGGGTTCACATTTATATGTCAGGTCTCTAGAATGTACGATTTTATGTAAAACTGTCATTTCTTGCTGTACATTTTGATAGGGTTTCCAGAAGATTTAAAAACCTCTGCTTGCAGCACATTTTAAAATTCTGCACTGCAGTAGAACATCTGTATTTAATCCCAGTCTTTTGTTAATTGACAAGGTCTAATAAGTGCAGTAACTTCTGCCTTCTTGGATGATTTTACATCAGGTAGAGGAATATATCATAAATGAATTTACTAGTAATATAAATTATTAGTTAATAACCACCACTTTTATTAGGCATTAGTCATCAAGAAATAATGCTAAATCAAGGGTCTCAATGGGAATGTTACTTAAGGGATATACAAAACATTTTGTGAATCTAGACAAATTAGATGTGAACACACACTTAGTGTCCAGCCATGTCTGCCATCTATCACATTATTAACCACACAGTAACTGTCTTCACTTGGGACTTGTTCTAATTTTCAAATTCATTACTTATTTATGGTAATACTTCTAAGTTATGATGTGCGACCATTTTAGCGGAGAGTGAAGAAAGACAACCTAGGCTGACTAAACAATGAGGAAAATCACAACCTGATGAAACAGGAAGCCTGGAAGTGAGTGGCTCCAGGATTGAATAATTTGACAGCTGATCTTCCCAGGCAGTTTCTTTTCTCAATTTTTGACACTGATACATCCAGAAAGTCAGCTTCTACCCCCAGGGGACTCCCATCATACAGTGCCATGGTGACACCATTCCCAAGAGTCACACACATATATTAAATATTGTCTGGAACTGGGGATGAGACATTTCTGCAATTCTCCTCTGAAGGACCAGGAACACCTCAACTGATCACTTCCCCTGCCTCCATGACTAGAACTGCACCACATGCCCACATGGACCCTCATCCCTGATGGGAATAATAAGACACCATTGACGAGGTTGACTGTTTTATCATATAAATTACTAAAGACTGATATAAAGGTTTCAAAACAAATTGAAGTCTGTCCTACTATGTCCACCAGAGACTACAGATCCTCCAATGATACCTTCTTTGTCTTTTCTATTTGACTTTGTCTCTTCACCTTGTTCTGTCCTCCAGAGAATCTCTTTCAGCTCCCTCGGGTGCATTCAAGTGTTTTATTTAACTGGCAATTTCTAAATTGGTGAAAGACATTAGACTAAAGGGTCCATATTCCTAGGTCCACATTCCTTGGTCCATATTCCTAGGAAGGCATAGTGACCCTCGGTCTGTGTGTAACCTTGTGAGTGTTCCTGACCGTCTTCCAGATGAGATGCTGGTCTGTGTGTTCTTTCCCCTTCCCCTGGGGTAGAGTCCTCCTGTTTTCCCCAGGTGTTTGCTCCCACAGCTCCAGTGTTCTCCATCATCGGTGTCATCACCTTGCAGATCTGCTGCCCTGCCCTGCAGACTAAGGCTCTGATTCCATAAGAAAGATGGGGGAGCTGCTTCTCAATAGATCTTTGGTGTTACCATCTCAATTCCTGAGGCATTGAACAAGTGACCCTAGGATTCTGGTTTCAGTGACTTGCCCCTGCAGGGTAAATTCTTAGTTCTTTTGTGGGAATAAGGGAAATGGGTCCGAATACATTTCAGAAGTGTGGGCTCTTATTATTTCCTAGACAGACACTTGGGGAAAGGAAGATTTTTGTGACTGTCCCCTTTCTTGGGGAAAGGGATTCAAGAGGATAGAAGAGTTCTTGAGCATATGATCCCTTACAATTTCACACTACAACATGCTTAACACACACAATTTCAAGCAATCCTATATATATATATATTTTTTTCTCTTGTAATAGGTTATATGTCATACTCCAGACTCTGCCATAGAAATACGAAATTTCAAACCCTGTCTTTGTTACTCTCTACAAGAACTTGCTTTTCCTTAAACTCCAGATTTGTTGTTTGCTTGAAACTTTAAATATTGAAAGTATTAAACAAAATTTTCAAAATTCCATCTTCTCTGTTTATCTGTTATTGTTGATGCAGTTGTAAAAACAAGAAAAATATATTCCTTTTCTATGTACATTTCCAAGCTTAATAGCAGATCTTTAGTAAAACCTAGAAAAATAAAAATCAAATATTGTTCAGCTGCTTAATAGAAAAACAAATTATGGTAAATTTGTCTGCTAGAATACTACCCAATATTTATAATAAAAAAGTCTGTTATACCAAACTGTCAGGTAAAGTATCTTATTGTTTATGTTAAGTAAGCTAAATAAATCAGAATATATACTATGTTATTTCATTTATGTACATTCTGATAAATTCAAATGAGTCTGCAGCAAGGTAAAGATCAGTCATTGCCAGGGAAATAGGTAGAAGAAAGAAAGGGAAAAGGATAAAGAATACAGAAGAACAAAAGGAAATACTGAGAATTCTCTTGTCCACCTTGATAATGATGATGACTCCATCATGTTTATCAACTGTACAATATAAATATGTAAAAGATTATTATAGGTACACTAAAACGTATAAAACTTATTACAAGCAAACAAATGGATACTTGGACAAGAAAGGAATGATAGAAAGATAGAACAAATGTGTAATAAATTTCAAAAATAACTAAGAATTTATCTGCCTGACTCCTAGTTCTCACCATATTTTAGGTGAATGCTAGAATGCAGCAAAAATCACACAAGTTCTCACAACAGAAATTGGGCTTCACAACCATCCTAGGCATCCCCAGCTCTGTCCTTGACTTGGTTCAGGGAGTAAGTGGGGCCAGTGATGAGGAGCACAGGCCCAGATACCGGGGCTTGCCCATCCAGACTGAGCTCTTAAATATACCCTTAGCCCATTTTCCATGTGTGGTTTACTTTCATATCCATACATAGTGAAACACTGTGACAAAACATAATTTACACATATATGTAAAAATAAAATAGGGTGATCAGCTCAAAGTGTTTATCAAAGCATAATTTTATAAGACAGCATATTTTCCAAATACCATCATTGTCACCAAACCTCTGCAAGGCACAGTCATCTTATCTGGGCCCTGCCCTCTCCTCAGCGTCCCACCCCAGAGCTTCCTATATAGTAGGAGACATGCAAATAGGGTCCTCCCTCTGCTGATGAAAACCAGCCCAGCCCTGACTCTGCAGCTCTGGGAGAGGAGCCCCAGCCCTGGGATTGCCAGGAGTTTCCACTTGGTGATCAGCACTCAACACAGACCACCAGCCATGGAGTTGGAGCTGAGCTGGGTTTTCCTTGTAGCTCTTTTAAAAGGTAATTCATGGAGAACTAGAGATACTGAGTGTGAGGGGACACGAGTGAGAGAAACAGTGGGTATGTGTGGCTGTTTCTAATCACGATGTCTTTGTGTTTGCAGGTGTGCAGTGTGAGGTGCAGCTGGTGGAGTCTGGGGGAGGCTTGGTCCAGCCTGGGGGTTCCCTGAGACTCTCTTGTGCAGCCTCTGGATTCACCTTCAGTAACTACTGGATGGGCTGGGTCCGCCAGGCTCCAGGGAAGGGGCTAGAGTGGGTTGGCCGTATTAAAAAGACAACTGATGGTGGAACAGCAGAATACGCCGCATCTGTGAAAGGCAGATTCACCATCTCAAGGGATGATTCAAAGAACACACTGTACCTGCAAATGAACAGCCTGAAAACGGAGGACACGGCCGTGTATTACTGTGCTAGAGACACAGTGGGGCGAGATCAGTGTGAGCCCAGACGCAAACCTCCCTGCAGGGGCGCGCGGGGCCACCAGGGGGCGCGCGGGACCCACTAAGGACAGGACAGGTCCCAGGAGCAAGTGCAGGGGGAGGTTTCCTTTCTCCTCAGCTGGAAAAGTCAGGATTGTATTTGTAGAACTCTGGAGCATTCTAGGCTGTGATATTGTATTACTCGTATTTATTATGAATTTATTATCAATAGTATTTAATAACTATTAAAATTCTGTATATAAGTATGTTTAAGTATACACTTTCAAGAAATAAACATTCCTAATTATTTGCACTGATTCCTCTAGAGTTTTATTAACATTTGTTGACATCAGCAACTACATAACTACAGGGATATAAATCTATGGCCATAGAAATATGTACCCGCCAGGCGCGGTGGCTCGTGCCTGTAATCCCAGGTCTTTGGGAGGCCGAGGCAGATGAATTACTTGAGGTTATGAGTTCGAGACCAGGCTGGCCAACATGGCAAAAGCCCCTCTCTACTAAAAATACAAAAAGTATCCGGGTGTGGTAGCACACACCTGTAATCACAGCTACCCAGGGGGCTGAGGTAGAAGAATTGCTTGAACCCAGTAGACGGAGGTTTCAGTTAGTCGAGATTATGCCACTGTACTCCAGCCTGGGCAACAGGGCAATACACCATCTCACAAAAAAAAAAAGAAAAAGAAAAAGAGAGAAAGATGTATAAATACACAGACCTATGCATATATGCTACACATTCATATTAAACATTAAAATAAAATAATTCCAAACATATATCCTGAAGAATCAAACTTAATAATGGACTAAGTGTAAATTATTAGAGTAATTCCTAATTGATTTCAGTTGTTTTTATTTGTTTACATGAATTGATTTCTAGTTGTTCATTTAAAAGTAGTATATTGATCATTTCAAAAGAGCTCAGAGTAAATTTCAAATGTCACAATAAATGATAAGATTTGAGGTGTTTAATGATGGTTATCTTAATTCTTAATTATCATAGTTATTCCATATTACATTCACCAATCATAACATTGCTTCTTGCCTTGTAAATACAACCATAATTTATGAATTTAAAATAAATTTTATTTTAACTTTTTAAATTTATCCCAGATTATTATCTTTTCTTGTCTTCCAGATCTCATTGGATCATCTCAAGGGCCCACCCACACCCCTGTCTCCTGAAGGCTTCTGGGAGTGGCTGAGGGATGCGCAGAAGCAGGATCCCCGTGTGAGTCCACACGACCTAGAGCTTCCCTCTCCTTGGATTAGGCCATCTGCTCGGGATCACAGGGCTCTCCATTATCCTCACCTCACTGTTGTACCAAACAAGCAACATCACACTTCACATACACTTTGTTTTAATTTTCCAAAATGACATGAAGGCAATAAATTTAACAGTAAGTTGATCAGAAGCTAATAGGTCGAGGCTTTTTTCATATGCCAAATTTCTTCTCAGGACTTTCCATGTGTTAGGTATTTTCCATTTCTTTATGAGATGAGATACTAACATATCCACATTGGAGATTCTCCTTCTAAGTAGGCTCTGGGTCACTCACTCCTTTTATAGTAATCACCAGACAAGTCCCATACAGAAGGAGTTTGAAAGTCTCGGGGTGAACCAAGATTGTGTGGAGCCCTGTAGTGTTTAATAATGTCATGGAGTTAAAGTCAGTGAGAAACAGCTTTAGTTGTACACGGTGACTGAATTTGCACATTACTCTAGCAAAGCGTCCTTCACATGACAAATATGAAGGTCAATTATTGGATTAATATGAATGGCATCACAGTAGGAAAACTGATGTCCAAACCTTACATCCTTTAAATTAAATTCTGTCTTATACAAGGTGGGGATGGATCGACACCCAAGTGAATGTTGCTCTTCAGGGCCCGGCATTGGAAGAGCCCCTCCACGGCACAGTGAAGGCCTCTATCAATGTGGCTGCAACCATCACATTCAATGAGTTTTGTAGAATAATTACTGAAGAAGTCAGCTGGAAGTGTCCTGAAATCTCACACCTTCTGCATAGAGAACTCCAAAATAATTGTTATGCGCTTGAAAAACACAAACATGGAATTAGCACTAACGAGTTGTGATGATGAAACAGCTCTCTTCCAAGTTGCAGGTCTATTCTTTCTCTCCTGCCAGCAAAGTCAACATGATTGCTTTCTTGTCTTCGACAAAGGAGTTACAACAGCTCCTTTTGTTTCCGAGTCACAGGCTTGTGAAGTCTCTCCCCAGCAGCTGGTTTGTCAACTACAATATTTCCTAAAATCAATAAAATACTTCACGAAACTAAATTCAAGGGGAACAAAATCATTTTGTTTCCTTCATAATTTTGTTTAAAGTGCTAACTACTAAAGAAAGAC
>NW_016821450.1:57805-92874 GCF_001698545.2 Rhinopithecus bieti | reverse complement strand
GGGAACAAAATCATTTTGTTTCCTTCATAATTTTTGTTTAAAGTGCTAACTACTAAAGAAAGACTACTATATTTTATAAATTTTTATTTATAATTAATTATTTTGAAGGGGAAATCAAAATAGGGCCATTACATTGTCTTAAATAACACACGTAGTGTTTTAAAGATCAAATTCCCTCCAAATGCAGAAATACATACTATGAAAGCTCCAGAGAAGAGATGCCCCCGAAGGGCCATGGCAGTCTCAGGAAAGCCTGAAATCAGTCTCTCCCCAGTTGTTAGGACAGGGCTCCAAGCATGCAAATTACCCTTCAATCTCTTGGGTAAAATTTCACTCTCATCATGTGGGAACTGATGAATCTCTTCTCAGACAAGACAGAAAATCTCTGGAGAAGGCAGAGCTGTGGTCTCAAAGAAAATGAGATGGCCTGTCTTCTCCTGTGCATGTTGACAGCTACCCAAAGTGAGTGTTTCAGATGTCACACCTAGGTCTTTGAAATATTTGTGACTGCAGGTGACTGACAGAAACTGATTGTCCTTGTCCCTAGGTATCCTGTTCCAGGTGCAGTTGCAGGAGTTGGGTCCTGGACTGGTGAAGCCCTCTCAGACCCTCTCCCTCCCCTGCACTGTCTCTGGTTTCTCCATAACAATCAGTGGTACCTACTGGCATTGGATTCAAAAGCCACTAGGAAAAGGGCTTCAGTGGCTGGGAGAAATAGGTTATTCTGGAGTCATCAAATACAACCCATCCTTCTGGAGCCGCAGCAGCATCTCCTGTGACACACTGAAAAAAACGTTATTCCTCCAGCTGAGCTCTGTGACCTCAGAGGATACAGCTCTGTGTTACTGTATGAGAGGCATATTGAGGGAACATCAGTGTGAGCCCAGACACAAACCTCCCTGAAGGATAGTGGAGGACACCAGGAACACTCAGGACACACCACAAATGCGGCCTAGACCCAGGGGAAGGTACACGTGGTGACATTTTTTAAGGTATTGATTTTTTTCAATTACTATTTAGAAAAAAATATATACTTATTTTAGGGTATGCATTAATCATGTCTCCATGACACTGCTTGAGGGATAGACACACAGATCAATGGAAAAGAATATGAGTGACTTTGGACAAGAACAGAAACTGTAAAACTTCTAAACATAGGGGACAAGCTCCAAGACAGTGGTCTGAGCAACAACAACAAAAGCAAAGATAGGCAAATGGAATTGCATTAGACTACAAACTTCTGCAGATCAAAGAAAATAATTAATAGAATGAAGAAACAATCCACAGGTTTGGCAAAAAATTTACAAAATTAGGCATCTGATAAGGGGAATGTATCCAAAATATATAAGAGAGCCAAACCACTT
The DNA here is from genome assembly GCF_001698545.2 of Rhinopithecus bieti. Taxonomy (NCBI): domain Eukaryota; kingdom Metazoa; phylum Chordata; class Mammalia; order Primates; family Cercopithecidae; genus Rhinopithecus; species Rhinopithecus bieti. Next base: position 91,510 of record NW_016821450.1, on the reverse strand, counting down.
CGTAACAACAACAACAAAAATGACAACAACAAGTGACCCTATTAAAAATAACCAAAAGATTTGAATATACATTTTTCAGAAGAGTAAATACAATTAGAAAACAGATACATAAAGAAGCTAAACATGACTAATAATTAGAGAAATTTAAATTTAATCCACAATTAAGTATCACCTCATAGATGTTAGAATGACTCTTCAAAGAGATGAAAAATGACAAGTATATTTGAGGAAGATGTGAAGAAAAGAGAACTTTTGCACACTGTTAGTGAAAATGCAAATTATAAGGTAATTACAAATAACATATAAAAGCCTTTCAAAAAACAGAAATAGATCTATGATAGTATCCAGCGATGCCACTACTGACCATGTATTTTTTAAAAAATGAAATCGGCATGTCAGTGATATATCCACACATCCATATTCCTTGCAGCATTATTTACAATAGTAATAATATGGAAACATCTTAGATTCCCATCACTGGGTGAATGAATGAAGACAACAAGTATATACACATTGGAGTGATGTTCAGCCTTTAAAACAAAAGGAAATTCTGCATTTGTGACAGCATGCATGAATCTAATGGATTTTAATCTAAGTGCAACAAACCAGACACAGGAATAAAATAATTCCTAAGTTGACTGTAGTGCATTAAATTGTAAAATCACACAAATAGGGAGTAGAATGTTGGTTACAAGGTACTGGAAGGATGGACTGGGAAAGGGGAAGTTTTGATCAAAGTGTAAAATGTTCCAACTGGACAGAAGGAGTAAGTTATGCACAGACTAACAACAATACCCGCAAGGTATTATATAGTTCAGAATTGCTAAAAATGTAGATATTATAGTTTTTCCTACTGAGAAATGATAAAATTTTGAGGTGTTGGACATGTTAGGTAGCTTGATTTACCCATTCCAAAATGTACACCTATAGCAAAACTACATATCATATTCCATAAACACATACAATAAATATTAGTCATTTATCATTAAATAATTTTTATATTTAAATAATTGTATTAAGAACACGAAGAGAGCTGGGCGCGGTGGCTCACGCTGCCTAATCCCAGCACTTGGGAGGCCTGAGCGGCGGATCACAATCAGGAATCGGAGACCACGTGAAACCCTGTCTCTTACTAAAAATACAAAAATGAGCCCGGGCCCGAGCTGGTGGCGCGCACCTGTAGTCCCAGCTACTTCTGAGCTGACAGAGAATGGCGGAACACGGTGAACTTCAGTGAGCTGAGATCCGCCAAATGCACTTCCAGCCTCCCACAACAACTCTGGTCTCAAAAAGAAAAAAAAAAAAAAAAGAAAAGAAAAGAAAACGAAGAGAACAGAGTACAATTGCAAGAATATAGTTTATACTTAGTGTCTTATCATGAATTTGCAAAATAATGTAGAAAGAACATTTAACATTCAATAAAAGACAATTCAACAAAAAGTGGTTTAAAAAAGTTGTATCATCACAGAAGATTCAGAAATGATACATAAGCATATAAACAGTTTCACTCTCTTAAAATTAGAATTCCATATGACAAGCAATTCCTCCTGATCTGCCTGGGTGGGAGGCACAATAAAGAACGCTAATAGTGATTTACTGAGCTTTATAGCTGTGTGTTCATCTGTGCTCGCTCAGTGGAAGGAATGGAAAAGAAGAAGGAAAAAGCAAAGGATGTAAACGGGAAAAGAAAGGGGAAAGGAAAGGGAAGAAAGAAGGAAGGAAGGAAGGAAGGAAGGAAGGAAGGAAGGAAGGAAGGAAGGCAGGCAGGCAGGCAGGCAGGCAGGCAGGCAGGCAGGCATTGGAAGTCATTTCATTGTGTGCAGAGGCAATCCTCCGACTCTTCCACATCCATCTCTACTCCAGTCCAATCAAAGTCCAATGAATACATTTTCTAAGTTAAAGATTTTTAAGCTTTTTAAGTATTGCTAAAAAACCACTCAGCTGTTTAAATTTTGTCAAATCACTCCCATTATTGAAGTCAGTCTAGTTTTGGGGGTCTATCAAGGCCATCAGCAAAAATAACACATGAAGATATGACATTAAGACATATGAAAACTTTCTGAAAGCTCCATAATTCAAATCCGCATTCCCATTTTTTCCAAGCCCAGATCGTCAAATACAGACCCAGAGCGAACGGGCCTTGCTCCTGGACACGGACGGAGCCCAGGACACCCGGCCACGTGGACCTGGGCATTCGGTGGCAGAGCGGCCTCTGTCCTGCAGGGGGCGACATAGGCCCGCTGAGCCCAGGGGCGGCCCAGAGGCAGCGCACAGGAAGACGGGGAAAGGGCTTTCGATCAAAGCCAGAGGCTGCTTCTCCCTGCCAGGTGAAAATGATCGTCTTCCAACCACTGAGACCTCCTCACTCGCTTGACTGTGGGACAAGTGACCTCTTTGTGGCCCACACTTGCAAAGCAGATTGGAAAGCATGGGCCTGGAGCAGAACCCAAGTGTGGGGTTGGCCACATGACGCCTCCTCGTTTTTTTATTTCATCTTCTCTCACAGCCTATCACTCAAAGGACTCTGTGAATTAAGTGGTTGTCTCATGTGAAGGACAGTTCTCCAGGTGGCCTCGAGCACCCCAGTTCTCCTTCTTCCTCAATGTAGTTCTCAAAAATAACCGTAGAATGTTCTGGAAATGCAGCATCCTGAGATAGGGAGGAACTGCCTGGAAAAGCCCAGGCCTTGCTTCTGTTCTTCCCAAAGGATGAACCATCTTGAGTTAGGGAGAAACTGCTAGGGACATCCCAGTCTTTGTTCTTTTCTCTTCTGGAAGCAGGATGTCCTACAGAGCTTTATCAAAGGGAGTCACTTAGTCCCTAGAGGTACACCACAGGGTGGTCTCCTGTCAGGGCCCTCGGCTGTGGCACAAGTTGGGCACAGGCTGACAAGTCTCCATCCACTGCAGGGAGATGTCTTGAGCCTTGGGAGACCAGCTCACAGCAGATCCCAGGTTTCTGCTGTCCCATGCTGCCTTTCTATAAGTAAGAATCCAATTAATATAACGTGTTGCATAAGAGTGTGTTCTCCCTTGCTGAACTCAGACACATTGGTCAATTTTTCATGGTGAGCCTGCTTTGTACCATGGCTTACAATATGCATAACTAGTCTGTCTCCCCCATCAAATGACATTACTCCACATCAAATCTAGCTCAAGTGCCTTATACAGAACATTCTCAATTACCCTCTTCATTCATAAAATTGACTCCATTAATTTCAATTATCTATATGCTATGCTCACCTAATACGGTGTTATTCTCATGGTTTTAAACAGATTATGTTTAAATCCACTAAAATAACAATCATAAAAAATATATTTTGAAGTCAGGTAATGTGTGTCTTCATATATCTATGTATGCTTAGGATAGCTTTGGCTATTTTGGGTATTCTGTGTATAAGTCTATATATAAACACATATATGTGTATATACATTCATATATATCCATATATATGGATTTTTTTTTTCTGTGGAGAATATCATTGTAGTATTCATGAGAATTGCATTGATTCTGTAGATTGCTTTGTCTGCATGGACATTTTAACATGGTTGATTCTTCCAGAACACTAACCAGGAATATTTTTCCACTTTGTTGTGTCCACTTTAATTTATTAATCAATGTTTTATACATTTTATTGTAAAGTTTCTTTTTACATTGATGATCACACATTGTATGCCTGTATAAAAACATCATAGATATCTCAGAAATAGAAATATATACAACTATCATGAGGGTATAATAATAGAAATGTGTGTGTGTGTGTGTGTGTGTGTGTGAATACATATATAGCTAATTTATTTAAAGTCAGACACATTCTTTTTACTGCTTGGAAGGTCTTGTGTCTAGACTATACAAAAAACTTGTAAAAAATCATCTTAAATAATACTAAAAACAGAATTATAAAGTCATTGAAAATCTTAACTAACACTTCCCCAAAGTGAATGCATGATTGAAAAACAAAAATCTGAAAAGATGTCCAATGTCAAGTCATAATTAACACTCACAATTGCCAAATAAAAGAGCAATTATGATGTATTTAAACAGGTAAGTAGGTCCTCAAAATGTGCTATACTCCTACAATTAACACTATTCAGCCATAAAAACAAAGTGGCTATTAATTCAGGAAGAACTACTTATTTTTGTTAAGTTAAAGCAGATGGGCAAAAGAGACTATGTACTGTATAATTCCATTCATGAGACCTTCAAGAAAAGGTAACGTTAAAGTGATAAAAATAGATTAGTGGTTGGCAGGACTTTTAGGGAAAGAGAATAATTTGACTTTGGAAAGCTCAGGGGATTTCATTTAGAGTAGTACAAACTGTCTGACATTGTGACATGGCTAATTTCTTAGTATGTTTGTTCTGAATTAACAACATAAGTTTCAACCAATTCATGGTGATTTTATATTTCCTGCTTGCTGAAGGAGACATGTTCATTTTGTAAAACACTGCTAAGATGCAGCTGAGAGGCTGTTGAAATGGGCACTGAGCAAATTTATTAACTAAATGTACAAGAACAAATTATTTAGCAATTGGTGATTGAGTGGAGTCAGTCATTTCCTTGAGATTGGGTGTAGGGATGTTACTCTGTAGGTTCACGATGTTATGGTTGCAATGCTCCCTGGTCAGAGACCACTAATTTTTCATGAATTTACTGAAATACAGGTAGGGACAGAAGAAGGGTCTTAGTGACACTTCTGAGCTTTCCTGAACAGACAAAAGTTCCAGAAAACAAAGTTGATGTGATGTCCTTACAGGGACCACAGCCTCTCAGAGGTAACCTTGTCCTGGAGTTCCACCATGTCCTGGGAAAACAAGAATACATCTGTCTCCGATTTCTTGTTCTGCACTTCCCCTGGGAATGACTTCCTTATTGAAGTGTCTTCTGTTTAAGGAATAAAAATTCCAGTTCCTGGTGTCAGGGCCCAGATGCACCTAACGGATCCAGCCCAGGGGAAAGAATAACCTCCCAGAACATGACCTCTATTAGATGTAACTGGCTCTCAACCGGTGTACTTTCTGAATGGCCATTTTCTCAGAAGAAAATTAAAATTTTTGAGAATTTCTCATAAGGGTTCTGCTATGTCATTCTTCGTTGTCCTTGCATGTTCAGTTATGTCTATCCAGATTCCACTTATATGTAGAGAGATTAGAGTTCTGCTTCCAGTGACAGGTCAAAGATTACCATTGAGAAAACTTTGGGACTTTGCTCAACCATGTAAAAATCTTGAAAGTCATTGCCCCCATTTTTACAAGAAACATCCACACAATCTGAACACGGATTATTTTTTTAATTCACCAAGTGTATTAGTCCATTTTCACGTATCTGATAAAGAAATAATCGAGACTCTGCAATTTACAAAAGTAAAAGTTTTAATTGATTAACAGTTCCACCTGGTTGGGGAGGCCTCACAATCATGGTGGAAGGCAAGGAGGAGAAAGTCACATTTTACATGGATGGCAGCAGGCAAAGAGAGCTTGTGCAGGCAAAGTCCCATAATTTTGAAGCCATCAGATTTCATGAAACTATTCCAATTAAGAGAAATTGTCCAAAATGAAGGGGCTAAAGGCAAACATGCAACTCCAAATTTCAGCAAGGCAGTAAAATCTGAAAGCTCCAAAATAATCTCCCTTGATGCTTTGTTTCACATCTAGGTCATGCTGATGCACAAGGTGGGTTCCTATGGTCTTGGGCAGCTCCACCCCTGTGACTTTGCAGGGTACAGCCTTCCTCCTGGCTGTTTTCACAGGCTGGCATTGAGAATCTGTGGTTTTTCCAGGTGCATGGTGCAATCTGTAAGTGAACCTACCATTCTAGGGTCTGGGGAATGGTGGCCGTCTTCTCACAGTGCCACTAGGCAGAGCCCCAGGTGGAACGCTGTATGGGGGCTTCAACCCCACATTTCCCTTCTGCACTCCCCTAGCAGATGTTCTCCATGAGTGCCCGACCCTGCAGCAAACTTCTACCTGGACATCCAGACATTTTAATGCATCTGCTAAAATGTAGGTGGAGGCTCCCACACCGGGATTCTTGACTTCAGTACACCCACAAGCTCAACACCAAGTGGCAGTTGCCTAGGATTCGGGCTGGAATGCTCTGAAGCCATGGCCTGAGCTATACCTTGGCCCCATTGAGTCACAGTTGGAGCAGCTAGGATGCAGGGCTACTACATGAGAAGCACAGGACTGGATGGAGGTTGGTTGCCCTCTTTGGCAGTGACTGAAATCTGGAAGGACATTCTCCATCACATCTGGGGAATGCATATAACGGTATGTGGATGTGGATGCCTCCACATCTATGCTACCATGAAGTCACCAGGCAGAGAAGCTAGCCTGTATTGAGCTCCTCCAGGATGTCTCCCCACAGAAAATGTGGCCCACTGGCTACATAAGAGGATAGGACACTGGGGACAGGATATCCTTTGAAACATAATGCAGGATTGGGGCCTACCCCTACAATAAAATGGCACAGTACTCATGTGTCAGCAGTGCCCTATCTATGTGCAGGAATGCCCCAGACCCTTGCTGCATGACACAGGACAGCTCACCCAGGGCTGGAACCCAGGACAGTGGTGGAAGGTAGACTACATAGGGCCTTTGCCTCTATCTGAGGGCTCCTGCTGTGCTTGGACTTGTGCAGACAGTTGAACAGGCTCATGCAGGCATATCCCAGCAAGGCTGCCACCCAAAAGACCACCATAAAAATACTGGAGCAGTGAAGTGAGCCTACTGCATCTCCACCAAAATCAACAGTGACTGGGACTTACACTTCACTAGACACAAAGTTCAGGAATGGATGGAGGCCCTGGATATCAACAGGCATTTCCACCTGCCAAACAACACACAGCAACAGGGCTGATTGAAGAAATAGAGAAACCTCCAGCAACAGCTCCAGAAGGAGACATGGTCTCTAGCTCTGTCACCGCTCACCAGCAGCCATTCACACCCTGAATGAACATGGGCATTCCTGTTGCTCCAATGCATATACTTATCTGATGCAAGGACATGATGCCACCATCGGGATCCAGGTTGACAATATAAGGGACAGTATATTTTGCCCTCATGTGGGAGTCAAAGTAACATGCTCTTGCCCTTGACACAGGATCTTCCTGTGTTCAGGTGAGTAGATTATTACATGGCCCTGGACATGGCAAACCAGCCTCTGATGGTTCAGTTTTTCTACTCCATGGAGGAAGGGCCTATAACAGGAGACACAGGTCACATTATTTCACACCCTACTCCTCCTCATGCTTCTAAATAAGGAGTCCTTGTCTTCCCTTATGGAAGGGATCATCTTTTCATTATGGACTCACAATGGGGGACAGTCCATTCAGTGTTGTAAACCAGGCACTGGGCCCCGCCAGGGGTGGTGCTCTCTCAGAACAATACAACTTCCTGTGCCTTGTTAAGTGGCCGTGACATGAGTCACGTGACATGAGTCTTGCCCTTTCTTGTGCCCACTACACATCTTACCTTCCACCCACAGAAGGAGTGCGGCAAACTTCTTCACTGACTGAGTGGTGGCAGATGGTAGCCTTTCTTAAGAACAAAATGAACAATTAGATATGTGGAGAGCAGCCTCTCTTCTCCACTGTGGACCTGCCATGGTGCATTCAAGTAGCTACAGCTAAACTGAGACTCTGGAACCTTTTCTGTACTCGGCATAATGATCTTCACCTATTTCCATTAGAAACAACTGCAGTTCATGCAATGAGTTTCCCATCAAAGAGATGAGGTGACATATTTTCCATGTAGTACAGGATCAGGTTAATGTTACCCCACTGTGAAGTGGGCTGTACATGATGGGCTACAGTTGATGAGGGCAGTGCAGATGCAGGCAGTGGTTTGTGCACCCTTATGTATTTAAAGAAGTGATAATAGCATGCCTCAAGCTAAACCCCATAATATGGGATGGCTCCCCCCACAGCAATGTAACCCACCTCTCCAAATAACCACAGATATGTGACTGGGGTGGCAGTGTGACTCTCTCCAGATGTCAGCCCACTCCTCACTTCAGGGATGCCTGTGGGCACACAACACCCATGGCTGGCCTTATCTACCCTCTAATTGGACTGGTAGTTTGTTGCCAGGATCATTGTGTTCCATTCAGACACCAGCTCTACTAACTGGGAGAATGTAAATGTCAGACACCACCACAAGCATGAAGCCTGGTGGATTTACCCATTGTTTGCATTTGCCTCCCAGATGGCTGGCAACAACTGATGAACAGTTGCCAGTTAAGTCCCTGGCTAAACACATGGCCATGGACTTCAGTGACACTTACAATGCTATTCCTCTTCTCTCTGACACCACCCAAATCAGATACATCAGTTTCCAAAAATCTCATGGCCTAGACATCTTCACTGCTGCTCACAACGAAAGCTGCACATTAAAACAGAATGCTGTGTACATATCCCCGATAACACTCAGAAGATAACCCCAGCCATAGTGGCCCTGGGTACCCATATTTCAGCTACAGAATCTCTGTCTTATGACCCTATAACCATGTGGTTGAACCAACTCCCAAGTGCTTGGGAAAGCTTTCCATAGGGCGTGACTGCTGTTGTGCTCCTTATTCTCTTTTGTTGTGGTCTAGATTGTGGCTGTAGCATGTGGTAGCAATGCCCCTCCACACACCTGGCCCCAAGGAAATCAGGGAAGAAGGGCCTGATAAGAAAATGATGGCCATTCAACGGTATGCCGGGGTGGAATCTACAGCGGGTGGACCTAACAGAAATAACTCAACCATATCCTGAAGTCAATCCAATTGTCTAAGAAGAATGTCTGCCTGGAGTTCAGACCTAAGGAATCCAGGAATGGCCAACCTGGGGATGAGCTACTTATCTGTGAAGGACACCCAAGAGAGGTCATGGTGGGTGGGTCACTTGAGCTCAGCAGTTTGACAGCAACCTGGGCAAAATCACAAAACCCCATCTCAACAGAAAATACAAAGAATCAGCCAGTCATGGTGGTCATGTGTCTGTAGTCCCAGCTACGTGGGAGGCTGATGTGGGAGGCTCACCTGAGCCAGGGCTGGGAGGTCGAAACTGCAGTAAGCTCTGTTGGTGTCAACATAGACAGACCCTGTCAAAAAAAAAAAAAAGAGAAACGAGGTCTGAGGTCATCGGAAACCCAGTTTTATCTTCTGAAATGTTGACATGCAGGACATACAGGGAATTCAGCCTCTTTTTCTTATGTAAAATGGAGATTTTCAGGGAGACGGTGGTAAGTAAAAATTGCTCTATAAACTGCATGCTTTCAGAAATGGTAGTGGTTTTCCTGTGTATCTCCTGCCTCTCAGACATGGTGCCACCCCTATTTTAGTCAATAGAGGTCTAGAAGGACAATCTCATTATTTCATTCATGTGTTTGTTTTATCACTGTTCTGTCTTGAAAATCCTGGTATCTTCTCTGTACAAGTTCTTTAACAAACATGCAATTTTCAAATATTCTCTCCAAATCTGTGCCTTTTTAAAAATTCGCTTAACAGCATTTCTTTTTTTTTTTTCACATAAAACTTAAATTTTGGATGCAGTGATTTTTTTTTTATATTTGAGTGGTGTTTTGGTGTTATATCTAAAACTCGTTGCTCAATCCAAAGCCATAACCTAAGTTTTCCATATTCTAAGTGAAGGCCACTCTCAAGTGAGGAGATTCAAGGCTCACTGATTCGAAAAAGGGGGAATCACCGCAAGTGTTTCAAGTTATTGTTTGAGGGATACTTTTCTATTTTCCCACATTTGTCTTAGTTATTAAATCACCTGTTAATAGCAATATGTACTCATGGATATTTACTTTACATTTTGAATTAAAACAGAATATGAATGTTATTAATATTTTTCTTAAAATTATTTTAGTACCTTTATTCAAACATAAGTGATATATTTAAAAGATGTACATATTTGATGTATGCAACTCAATAAATTTGAGGATAAGCATATACCCATAAAACAACCACCACCATAAAGGCCATAAACACATTCAACATCTCAAAATATTTTTTAGCCTCTTTATTATTTGTGTGTGCGTATGTGTAAGAATACTAAACATAAGATCTAAATCCTTACCAATTTTAAATATACAGCATGTATTGTTGGTCATAAGCATGGTGCAATACAGTAGATCTCCAAAACGGATTTAACTTTCACAACTGAAAATGCATGCCCTTTTACCATCAACTGACCATTTCACTGTGAAAAATGACTGAATGAACATAACAGTGCAGATATCTCTTTAAGATTCTGATTTCAATTATTTTGGCTGCATCGCCCAAAGTAGAATTCCTTGGTCATATGGTAGTTCTATTTCAAATTTTCTGAGGAGCCTCCATACCGTTTTTCACAAAGATTTACATTTCATAGGAAGTGTACATAGGTTCTTTATTTTCTATTTTCTCACTAAAATGTGCTATCATTTGTGGTTTTCATAAGAGTCATTCTAACAGGCATGATGAGATATCTCATTGTGACTTGGACTTGCATTTTACTCATTAGTGATGTTGAGAACATTTTTATATACATTTTCATCATTTGTATGTTAATTTTGAAATGTATGTTCAGGTTCTTTCCCATGTTTAATCAAGTTATGTATATTTATATGTATGTATGTATATATGTATTAGCTCTTTGTTACTGAATAATGAGATTCTGCTACATAGTTTGTATGTTAACCCTTATCAGATATGTTGTTTGTCAATATGTTTCCCACATCATACTGAGCCCTCTCATTTTGGTACTTATTTTCGTTGTTGTGCAGAAGGATTATACCTGGATAATATCCCACTGATTTATTCTTGATTTTATTACCTGAATTGTCAGTGTTTTATCTGAAAAATTGTATCCAAGACAAATATCAGATATTGTTCTTACATTTTTTCTGTAAGTATCATGATTTCTGGTCTTATGTTTGCCTTTAATACATGTGCAGTTTTGTATATGATGTATGATAGGGACTGTTTCATTCCACTGCATATGAATATCCAGTTTTTCAAAAAAATGAATAGATCACCTTTTCTCCTTTGCATATTTTGCTTGCTTCTTGAGGAACAGTTGAGCATCTATTTTTGAATTTATTTTAAGTTCTGTATTCTGTTCCATTGATTGAAGTATCTGTACTTTTTTTCAGTGAAATACTTGTATTAGTCCGTTTTCACACTGCTGATAAAGACATACCCTAGACTGGGCAATGTACAAAACAAAGAGGCTCATTTGGACTTACAGTTCCACGTGGCTAGGGAAGCCCCACAATCAGGGTGGAAGGCAAGGAGGAGCAAGTCACATCTTACATGGATGGCAGCAGGCAAACAGAGAGAACTTGTCCAGCAGAACTCCTCTTTTTAAACTATAAGCTCTCCTGAGACTTATTCACTATCACAAGAATAGCACGAGATAGACTTGCCCCAGTGATTCATTTACCTACCACAACACCTGGAAATTCAAGATGAGATTTGGATGGGCCACAGCCAAACTATATCATTACTTATCTGATTATTATACATTTGTACTAGAATATGAACAAAGTGTGATACTTACACCATGTTCTTGGTCAGGATTGCTTAGGCTAACTGGGGTCTTTGTGATTCCATATAAATTTTAGAATGTTTCCTCTGTATTTGTAAAGCATGCCATTGGGATTTTGATACAAATTGCTTTGAATCTGTAGATTACTTTGGTTCTATTGACATTTTAACACTATTAATTGTTCTTATTGATTAACATAGGTTCCTTTCCATTTATGTGCTCTTTAATTTTCTTCTTCAGCATTTTCTTATTTTCAGGATAAAAATATCTTAACCTTGTGCTTAAATTTGTTCACATGTATGTTATTATTTTTATTACTATTGAGAATTAGCTTGTTTTATTAAATTTCCTGTTAGATGACTTGTGGTTAATGTAAAAAAATGCAGTTTATTTTTGTATGCTGTTTATGTATCATCCAAATTTACTTAATTTATTTATAATTCTAATGTCTTTGTTGGAGCCCTTAAGGTTCTGCATATGCAAAATCATTAAAAAGATCATGAAGGTAAGAAATTATCCCTTCAAACAAAAAATCATGCTATTTGCAGAAATAATTTTGTTTCTTAATTAAATGAATTTTATGTTCTTCTATTGCTTAATTACTCCAGTTTTGACTAGAAGTTCTATGAGGAATAGAAATTTTGAGAGTGGGCATACTTTTCTATTTCTGACCTTATATATGTCTAATTTTTTTTTTTTTTTTTTTTTGCCTTTGCATATGTTGTGATCAGTGGGCTTTCATACAGGACCTCTATTATGTTGAGGTGTGCTCTTTTCATACCCGAGAGATTTTATCATAAAAGGCTTGAATTATCTTAGATGCTTTTGTGTATCTATTGGTATGACCACACCGTTTTGTTCTACATTTTCTTAATGTGGTGTATTTATTTCTGGAGGTGATTCAGCAAGTGCACATTGGCTGATTTGCACTTCTTGAATCACTTCCAGAAATAAATCTAACTTCATTATGTTTTTCTTCCTTTTTAAATTTTAAGTTCTGAGGTACATGCGCAGTATGTGCAGGTTTGTTCCATAGGTAAATATGTGCCATGGTGGTTAGATACACCTATCAACCCATTACTTAGGTATTAAGCCCAGTTTTATTTCTTATCATACACTGTCAAAATTGGTTTACTAACTTTTTTTTTCAGTATTTTCACATCTTTGTTTATTATATCCTTGGCTTCTAATTTTCATTTTTTATAACTTATGTCGCTAACTTGGCATCGTGGTAATGCTAGTTGCACAAAACGGGGTCAGTACTGCTACATGCTCTTCAATGTCTCATACAAGCTTCAAAGGAATTGACGATAACTTTTAAATATGTAATAAAATTCTCAAATGAAGCCATCTAATCTTGGTTTTTCCTTTTCGGGGAGCTTTGTGACAGTTGATTCAATCTCTTATTAGTCTGCTCATTTTTTAAATTTATAATTCAGTCTTGATAGGTTGCATGTTATGCTCTGATCTGTATTATTTTCTCATTTTTTTCTCAGTTTCTACTTACATATGCTATAAAAATGTAATATTGGCATTTTGTACTTGCTTTACACACATTATAAAGAAAACAAAATGTAAAAACTGAATTTCAACCTAGCTTTTCCATTTTTGACAATCTGTATTTTTTTTTATAGATTCAGGTATTGGATGTATTTCATATGGCTACTCACCTGGAAACTCTGCTAACATGTCTACTGAAGAAATAATGTGCTGGAAATAGTTTTTTTCAGGATCTATTGGTCTGATAGAATATTTATTTGTCTTAGATTTATCATCTCCGGAGACAATATAAAGAAGATGCTGTATCAGTAAATGGGCAATCTGCAAACCAAGAACACATCACTACATTACTGTGCAAGAGAAGCACCTGAGGAAAAGCCGGTGTGAGCCCAGATGCAAACCTCCAGGGATACATGGGGGAAATCAGCTGCAGGGCATGCTAAGGATCCACTGATCACAGTCAACCCCAGAGGGAGGTGCACAAAAAGGTTAACAGCTGCTTTCCTGCTTGGTTCTCTCTACAAGAACTCGTTTCCCCCAAGATTTCCATGTGCGTGAAAGGAAAATAAATTTTGGGACCCAAAATCACAAGCCCAAGGGCAAAGTGCAGTTGGAAACAGCTGGGCAAACATGCCTCCGTTCCTTCCCTCAAATGACAGCTACCAAGGTTTTAAAAAGCTGCATGCCTCCTTCAGAATTTCACCACAAGGAAAACCCTTGTGAACCAACAACAGGCAGAATAATTTCTCTGCTCACGTCAGTCAAATGCAACTGTGATTGTTACCTTTGCTCTATTGTTTCTCTGCATGAATGGTAGGCCTATGTGACTATTCCTGCAAATTGTGCATTTGGTTAAAGGCTAATCAAAAACTCAAAAGAATGCAACCATTCTTCTCACATCTAACTATGATCTGTAAGCTCTCTCCCTACTTCAAATTATCCTGCCTTTCTGAACCAAACCAATGTACTTCTTTTTTTTTTTTTTTTTTTTTTGAGACGGAGTCTCGCTCTGTCACCCAGGCTGGAGTGCTATGGCCGGATCTCAGCTCACTGCAAGCTCTGCCTCCCGGGTTCACGCCATTCTCCTGTCTCAGCCTCCCGGGTAGCTGGGACTACAGGCGCCGCCACGTCGCCCGGCTAGTTTTTTGTATTTTTTAGTAGAGACGGGGTTTCACCGTGTTAGCCAGGATGGTCTCGATCTCCTGACCTCGTGATCCGCCCGTCTCGGCCTCCCAAAGTGCTGGGATTACAGGCTTGAGCCACCGCGCCCGGCCACCAATGTACTTCTTACATATATTGATTAATGTCTCATGTCCCCCTAAACTATATATAACCAAGCTGTGCCCCACAATCTGGGGCACATATCCTCAGGACTCCCTGAGGCTGTGTCACTGGCATGTCCTTAACCTTGGAAAAATGAACTTCCTAAATCTATTGAGATTAGTCAACGATACTCTTTGGTTTACAGGTTTTTTTTATCTCATAACTTCAATGATCTGAAATATTAAAGAAAATTTGCCAAACTAATCATTCTCTTGTTTAATCTGTTATTGTATTTGTAAAGGGAAACATATTTATATAAGTTATGTATAATTAATAATTTATGTACATTATGAAGCTGAGTAGCAGAATTATTAATAAGACCTAGAGTAATAAAAAATTCAACTATCAATTAGCAGCTTAATAGAAAAACAAATTATGCTACATCTGTTTGCTGAAATGCTACCCAATATTTGTAAGAAATAAACATACACAATAAAAAGGTTTAATTCTCAGTATTTCTACTGAGAAAAATAAGCCAAATAGATAAGAGTACATACTATATTATTTCATTCTTATAAATTCTAGAAAATAAATGCTGGTCTAAAGAAATACGAAAACATCAGTAGTTTCATAAAGAAATGGTAGAATAAGGGAAGGAGGAAAAACAAAAAAACATAAGAGAACAAGAGGAATGTTGAGGGGAGTTGACTTGTCACCTTCTTGAAAATAGGGGTTTTTTCAGTGTTTTCTATTGTACAGGTTAAATATTTGAATTTTATTTTCTGTCAATTAAAACTTATAAATTTTATTACAAGTAAACAACTGACATTTTCGACAGAAAAAGAAATACAGCAAGGAACAAATACATATGTTAAATGTCAGGTATACCTAAATATTTATATGTCTGAACCTTGTCTCCATATTTTTAGGTAAACGCAGCAAAATAAGACAGGTTTTCGTGACAGGAAGTGGATTTTACAAACCACACTAGGCACGTTTAGCTCTGTCCCAGAGGTGGTTAAAAGAGCAATTGAGGTCTGCTATGAGGAGCATAGGCCCAGATTCTAGCACTCACTCATGCCAGATATAAGCCCTCAGACACATACAGAGACCCTCCATGTGTGGGTTCACTTTTACATCTATAAATGAAGAAACCATTGACTCCTAAACACCATAATTTATACACACAGGTAAACATAATTAAAAATGTGATAGTTGTTAAATGTTTATCAACAGAACAATTTCACAGTAAGACAGCATTTTCCCAAATGCAATCATTGTCATCAAATCTCCAGGGACACTCTCATCCGCCCTGGGCCCTGCCCTCTCCTCAGCGTCCCACCCCAGAGCTTGCTATATAGTGGGAGACATGCAAATAGGTCCCTCCCTCTCCTGATGAAAACCAGCCCAGCTCTGACTCTGCAGCTCTAGGAGAGGAGCCCAGCCCTGGGATTCCCAGATGTTTTCATTTGTGGTCAGCACTGAACACAGAAGACTCATCATGGAGTTCGGCCTCAGCTGGGTTTTCCTTGTTGCTATTTTGAAAGGTGATTCATGAGGAAATAGAGATATTGAGTGTGAGTGGACATGAGTGAGAGAAACAGTGGATATATGTGGCAGTTTCTGACCTTGGTGTCTTTTTGTTTGCAGGTGTCCAGGGTGAGGTGCAGCTGGTGGAGTCTGGGGGCGGCTTGGCAAAGCCTGCGGGGTCCCTGAGACTCTCCTGCGCAGCCTCCGGCTTCACCTTCAGTAGCTACTGGATGAACTGGGTCCGCCAGGCTCCGGGGAAGGGGCTGGAGTGGGTCTCAGCTATTAATAGTGGTGGGGGTAGCACATACTATGCAGACTCCGTGAAGGGCCGATTCACCATCTCCAGAGACAATTCCAAGAACATGCTGTATCTTCAAATGAACAACCTGAGAGCCGAGGACACGGCCGTGTATTACTGTGCGAGAGACACAGTGAGGGGAAGTCGGTGTGAGCCCAGACACAAACCTCCCTGCAGGGGCGCGCCGGGCCACCAGGGGCGCTCGGGACCCACCGATCAGAGTCAACCCAGAGGCCGGTGCACACGGAGCCTGATTTCCTGTCAGGATGTGGGACGCCATCTTTTCAGAGTTCCTCTAGTGAACCTCTCTGAGTTCAGAACTCTGTGCTTAGTAATGTCATCTCTACATATTTTTCAATGATTGTTTT
This sequence comes from Rhinopithecus bieti, assembly GCF_001698545.2. Taxonomy (NCBI): domain Eukaryota; kingdom Metazoa; phylum Chordata; class Mammalia; order Primates; family Cercopithecidae; genus Rhinopithecus; species Rhinopithecus bieti. Next base: position 75,033 of record NW_016821450.1, on the reverse strand, counting down.
AATATGAAAACCTATTCTCGTGTGAACAAAATGCAGACATCCTTATCTCGAGGAGATGAGAAGTTCCCAACCCGTGGCGCCACGATCAGAGTCCTGAGTGAATGCTCCAGGCCTTCCTGGTTGAGTCTTCTCCAGTCCAGACTCAGGAGCAGGAGCCTGAGAAGGATTCCTGACCAGAACTGAGGTTTGCTCCTCACAAGAGGGCACGACTGCGGGGGCTTGTTTCCCTGCAGAGCCCTGATTCGGCGGCGGATGAATGAAACACACACGGACACAGGTGTTCCACTTTGCCAGTTCAGCGGAGGGCCCGAGGCCACTTACTGACTCCAAGGAGAGTCCTGTAAAGAATGGCCGCGGCGGCCTGAGCCGCTCGCGCTCCAGGCGTTTATTTAGTATAGAATTCACAACAGACGCTCCGAGTCAACACACTTGTGGATAATTAACATGTTAAGAGAGTAGTTCTATGAAGGAGTAAAGCTCAGGGACTGCGGTCTAAAGTAAATACCATTAGGGGGCAGTGTCCTTGGTCGACCTCCCCCGAGAGGTTCATCAACCCTAGTATTTACCCTATGCCTAATGCTCTAAGGTTAGAACCAGCCGCCCTCAGCCTGTTCAATTATTACAAGCTATGTAACCTTTAAACCTTCCAAAAGGTTTGTGACTATTCCCTATAACTTTCCCTAATATGTCCCTTTAATATTTCTGCCACCACCCTGAGTGATTCCCAACAGGAACAGTCTTTAGGGATTCTGATTACAGCAAAAAGGGAGGCTGGGCCAGGGTCAGTGTCAGGTAGAACCTCACAGCTTTCTCGTTGGACCCTTCTCTTGACACTGAAGTATGCAAATCAGCATCGATACTGATCTGGAGCTTCTTTTCCTAATTCGTGTACTGTCTTTTTTAGTTGTTGTTCTCATTTTTCCATTTGCTTTTCCTGCTTTCTGGAAAAGGAAGATATTTTCCCTGTGGTTAAAATTCCTGGCCTCAAGCCCTTTCCCTGGAGCTCAGGTGGGTCTCAGGCTGTGGCTGCTGCAGTCATGCAGGAGAGGCTGGTGGGACTTTCTTCACTCCTCCTCACTCAGGACCCTTCACTGTGTTGCATGGAGACTCATCTGTAAATACAAGTTGCCAGTGGGAACTGAAGGGGACAAGCTTGTTTGGTTAACACAGGATATGGAAGTGTTTCTAATCCTGTTCTGATAAACTTTCACAGAGTAATGTTCTTTACTAGTGGCGTGAGGAAGAGAGTGTGAAAGTTGTCAGAATGAAAATGGAGCCACTTGTGTTATAATCTTTACAGGTGAAGCTGGAGAAGGTCATGAATAGAGGGTTCTCATGCGCACATCCCTGATAACAAGAACTACAATAATTGTCTCAAAATAGCTCATGTAAGCCTCCTTAGTTATCTTTTAAAACACTTGTCTTCATTTACCTACTTAAATGTGCCCACACATATTCCCATTGCAATGCTCATTTTCAAATAAATATTATTTGATTTTGGAGAGTCTCTTTCTGTCTGATATTTAGGTTTGACAAGCTGCAGAGGGACACACCACTTTCCTGTGAGATGTAGGGGATGACAATTTTGGGGATGGCTGAAAACATCCAGCATCCTCAGGGCCGGCCATCAGTAAGTGCAGGCTGGAAGTCTCAGAAAGAGCTGAAACGGTGTAATCACCATGGAGTTTTACCTTCTCCAATTCTGCTCTGATGGAATCAGGGCCAAGCAGGTTAGCAATGATAATCTACCTAACATAGAGTCAACTGATAACTTACACCTTTAATGATGTCTATCAAACAATTTACAACACCACCTGGATTAGTGTTTGATCAAATAACTACAAAGTATTGCCCAGCCAAATACACCATAAGACGGACTGCTACCCATGGAGAAAACATTTAACATGAGATCTAGGTTGTCACATAGTTCAAGGTGTAAAACTGATTCTTTTAAAATAAGGCTATTTTCTTGTTTTATTGAGTTGTAAAAGTTTCTTTTACATTTGGACATTAAAACTTTTCAGACATATGGCATATTATCCAATTCTGTAAGTAGTAATTATTTTGTTGCTTTGCACAGTCTTTTTTATAATCTATTCCCACTTGTTCAATTCTGCTTTATTTTGTAGGTGCTTCAAATGTAAAATCCGGAAAAGAATGAACCCTGGGATCTCACTATACTTTTAGGGAAACACTAGAAGAATACAAAACGTAATGACAGGATTTCAGTACATGAAGGGAGCTTCTCAAACCCCAGGAGGCACGTCCAACTGTGTCCTGGACTTAGGGAGCAGGCATGTCCTTTGGAAGGAGCCATGACACCCAGCTCCCAGCATCCGTTGTAGATGACACCATGCAAATGCCAAGAGATCTTGACTAAAATTTTACGTGGATGTTGAGTCTGATTATAGAACACACTCACACCAAGTGAGTATGGAAAGGTTAGTTACCTACATCCTTGAGGTGTCTGCTGAGAGCAGGGCAGGCCTCTCATGAAGCTCCAAAATGGCTTGGCAGAGCAAGGAAGGAGACTGGTTCAGGGCTTTTATCATGGTTTTGTGGGGGGCTGGGGAGAGCATCCTACTTGCAGGAAGGGTTTTGTGGGGTTTCAAGGTCCAAATGGCATCAAATGAGGGAGCTCCTGTGATTTCTAACTAGATTTACCTTGTGTGCTTAAAAAAAAGCAAATGATAGAGGAAAGAGATTTGAATTTATCAGCAGTCAGGCACAAAATAGCGTCTGATGACTTACTCTAAATAGCAAGTATAAAATGATGAGTAAGAAAAGAGACAAGAGTCCAATATGGGTGAACAAACAGGTCTGCAGAAAATGCGAAGACTGTTTATAAGCAAAGAATAATGAGTAGGAGGAGTATGTGGAGAAGGATTCTGGTCCAATGTCTTGTGTGGAAGCTTTTCACGATTCGAGATCATAAGCTTATTCTGAAGGTCTCAGGTCAACTGTCTTCTTCAAAGTATCAGAAGTGCCAGAGAATATGTGAGAATGCACAGTTTAACTTCCTCTATTTGAGTAGCTTTACAAATGTGTAAAATTTTAATTAATTCTTTTGTTCATTTGTTTTGAGATGGGATCTCACTCTGTTGCACAGGTTGAACTGCAGTGGTGTGATCATAGTTCACTGTGATTTTAAATTTCTGGCTCATAGAATCCTCCCACCTCAGCTTGCTGAGTAGCATGTTGCTATGTTTAGAGGGTCCTTCATCTACACCCAGCTGATTATTTTATTCATTTCTTCATAGAAACTAGGTTTGTCTGTGTTGCACAAGCTGCTTTTGAACACCTTGTCTCATGCAATTCTGCAGGCTTGGCCCCTCAAAGGGTGGGGACTACAAGTGTGAGCCACCTCATCCAGCCTGAATTGATTTTTTGATGTAAAATATGAACCCAGTAATTGATTCCCTGGATCTTTTCTGCAGTGTTTTGGTTAAAAGTGCCTTAACAGACTCCTTCCAGTGTGGTTGAAGAACAAACAGTATTTTCCCGAATGTTTCTTCCAATAGACATGACTTCCTGGTTGAAGGTCACAAGAAACAGTTAAAACGTTCTAGTAAAAGGCAGCCTTAAACTGTGGGTGATGGNACTGAAGGGGACAAGCTTGTTTGGTTAACACAGGATATGGAAGTGTTTCTAATCCTGTTCTGATAAACTTTCACAGAGTAATGTTCTTTACTAGTGGCGTGAGGAAGAGAGTGTGAAAGTTGTCAGAATGAAAATGGAGCCACTTGTGTTATAATCTTTACAGGTGAAGCTGGAGAAGGTCATGAATAGAGGGTTCTCATGCGCACATCCCTGATAACAAGAACTACAATAATTGTCTCAAAATAGCTCATGTAAGCCTCCTTAGTTATCTTTTAAAACACTTGTCTTCATTTACCTACTTAAATGTGCCCACACATATTCCCATTGCAATGCTCATTTTCAAATAAATATTATTTGATTTTGGAGAGTCTCTTTCTGTCTGATATTTAGGTTTGACAAGCTGCAGAGGGACACACCACTTTCCTGTGAGATGTAGGGGATGACAATTTTGGGGGATGGCTGAAAACATCCAGCATCCTCAGGGCCGGCCATCAGTAAGTGCAGGCTGGAAGTCTCAGAAAGAGCTGAAACGGTGTAATCACCATGGAGTTTTACCTTCTCCAATTCTGCTCTGATGGAATCAGGGCCAAGCAGGTTAGCAATGATAATCTACCTAACATAGAGTCAACTGATAACTTACACCTTTAATGATGTCTATCAAACAATTTACAACACCACCTGGATTAGTGTTTGATCAAATAACTACAAAGTATTGCCCAGCCAAATACACCATAAGACGGACTGCTACCCATGGAGAAAAACATTTAACATGAGATCTAGGTTGTCACATAGTTCAAGGTGTAAAACTGATTCTTTTAAAATAAGGCTATTTTTCTTGTTTTTATTGAGTTGTAAAAGTTTCTTTTACATTTGGACATTAAAACTTTTCAGACATATGGCATATTATCCAATTCTGTAAGTAGTAATTATTTTGTTGCTTTGCACAGTCTTTTTTATAATCTATTCCCACTTGTTCAATTCTGCTTTATTTTGTAGGTGCTTCAAATGTAAAATCCGGAAAAAGAATGAACCCTGGGATCTCACTATACTTTTAGGGAAACACTAGAAGAATACAAAAACGTAATGACAGGATTTCAGTACATGAAGGGAGCTTCTCAAACCCCAGGAGGCACGTCCAACTGTGTCCTGGACTTAGGGAGCAGGCATGTCCTTTGGAAGGAGCCATGACACCCAGCTCCCAGCATCCGTTGTAGATGACACCATGCAAATGCCAAGAGATCTTGACTAAAATTTTACGTGGATGTTGAGTCTGATTATAGAACACACTCACACCAAGTGAGTATGGAAAGGTTAGTTACCTACATCCTTGAGGTGTCTGCTGAGAGCAGGGCAGGCCTCTCATGAAGCTCCAAAATGGCTTGGCAGAGCAAGGAAGGAGACTGGTTCAGGGCTTTTATCATGGTTTTGTGGGGGGCTGGGGAGAGCATCCTACTTGCAGGAAGGGTTTTGTGGGGTTTCAAGGTCCAAATGGCATCAAATGAGGGAGCTCCTGTGATTTCTAACTAGATTTACCTTGTGTGCTTAAAAAAAAGCAAATGATAGAGGAAAGAGATTTGAATTTATCAGCAGTCAGGCACAAAAATAGCGTCTGATGACTTACTCTAAATAGCAAGTATAAAAATGATGAGTAAGAAAAGAGACAAGAGTCCAATATGGGTGAACAAACAGGTCTGCAGAAAATGCGAAGACTGTTTATAAGCAAAGAATAATGAGTAGGAGGAGTATGTGGAGAAGGATTCTGGTCCAATGTCTTGTGTGGAAGCTTTTCACGATTCGAGATCATAAGCTTATTCTGAAGGTCTCAGGTCAACTGTCTTCTTCAAAGTATCAGAAGTGCCAGAGAATATGTGAGAATGCACAGTTTAACTTCCTCTATTTGAGTAGCTTTACAAATGTGTAAAATTTTTAATTAATTCTTTTTGTTCATTTGTTTTTGAGATGGGATCTCACTCTGTTGCACAGGTTGAACTGCAGTGGTGTGATCATAGTTCACTGTGATTTTAAATTTCTGGCTCATAGAATCCTCCCACCTCAGCTTGCTGAGTAGCATGTTGCTATGTTTAGAGGGTCCTTCATCTACACCCAGCTGATTATTTTTATTCATTTCTTCATAGAAACTAGGTTTGTCTGTGTTGCACAAGCTGCTTTTGAACACCTTGTCTCATGCAATTCTGCAGGCTTGGCCCCTCAAAGGGTGGGGACTACAAGTGTGAGCCACCTCATCCAGCCTGAATTGATTTTTTGATGTAAAATATGAACCCAGTAATTGATTCCCTGGATCTTTTCTGCAGTGTTTTGGTTAAAAGTGCCTTAACAGACTCCTTCCAGTGTGGTTGAAGAACAAACAGTATTTTTCCCGAATGTTTCTTCCAATAGACATGACTTCCTGGTTGAAGGTCACAAGAAACAGTTAAAACGTTCTAGTAAAAAGGCAGCCTTAAACTGTGGGTGATGGCAGTGTGTATGGTACAGGAATGACTTTTAATAATTTGTAACACATGCATGCAGCAGGAAAAAGGTGAGTGATGAGGGTCAAATCTCTGCACGTATGAGTCTCCTAGCTACCAACTCATGGGGTAATAACTGACGTGCCCTGAGGAGTGAACCATGATGCCACACGTGCTAGCAGGAGAAGACTTGGCCAAAGAAGTTCAACATTTTATTACAGTTTTAGTAATTTCTATTTAAAAATGTTATTTTTTTCAACCTTTCCAGAAAATTGTAAGCAGGATTGATTCTGTATTAGATGCACAATGGCAATGCCTCCCATGCTTAGATAACATTATAAGGTACGGTAAGATTCTGGGTTTGACGTACTGACCACTGACTACACCATTATTTTAGCTTCCATGCTAGGTTATTGTTTGTTTGTTTGCATTTACTTTCAAAGTTATATTAAACTGATCTCTATAATGTAATAATTCATCCGAATGTTTCTTCCTCTGCTGTATATTTTGAGGGGTTTCTAGAAGATGTAAGAATCCCCTTTGCTTGCAAAATATTCCAAAATCATGCACTACTCTAAAACATATGTATTTAATTCTGGTATGTGGTTTGCTGAACAGCTCTACTAAATACAATAACTTCTGCCTTCTGGACTGATTTTATATCGTGTGGAGAAATACATCCTAAAATAAGTTTGTACTACCAACATGAATTACTGGATAATAACCTTCAGTTTTATTTTTGAAGTATGATCCATCAATATATGATCTTAAATCAAGGATCTTAACAGAAATCTTACCTAAGGGATATATAATTGTTAAAAATATTTATATAATATAGATGTGAGCCCAAAGTATCCAGCTATGTCTTCTATCACATTATGAACTACACAGTAACTTTGACTTCATTTGGGACTTGTTCTAATTTTCAAATTAGTTATTTATTTAGCTTAATGCCTCTAGATTATTATATGTGGCTATTTTAGCAGAGAGTGAACAAAGACAACCTAGACTGACTAAATAGAAAAATCACAATCTAATGAAACAAGAAGCCTGGATATGAGAGGCTCCAGGCTTGGCTAATTTGACAGCTCATGTATCAAGGTAATGTCTTGTCTCAGTTTCCCACACTGATGCATCCAGAAAGTCAGCTTCACCCTCCCAGTGACTCCAGTCATGCAGAGACGTAGGGACAACATTCCCAAGGGTCACATACATATATTAAATATTGTCTGGAAGTGGGGAATAGACAATACTGAAACTCTCCTCTGAAGGACCACGAAAGCCCCAACAGATCATCTCCTCTGCCTCCATGGCTAGAACTGCACCACGTGCCCATGTGGACAGTCATCCCTGATGGGGATAATAAGACTCCATTGATGAGGCCAAAATTTTATCATATAAATTACTAAAGGCTGATATAAAGGTTTCAAATTTTAATCTAACTCTGTTCTTTCATGTCCACCACATCCGCCAGTGATCCTGTGCTACCTTTTTCTTTTCTGCTTGACTTTGTCTCTTCACCTTGTTCTGCCCTCCAGAGAATTTCTTTCAGCTCCACCGGGTGCATTCCATTGTCATATTTATCTGACAATTGCTAAATTGGTGGAATGCATTAGACTAAAGGGAGAGTCTCTGACCCCTCCTGGGTCTGTATTCCTAGGAAGGCATTGAGACCCTGAGTCTGAAGGTGACTGTATTAATCAGGGTTCTCTTAAGGGAACAGACTAATACATATATATCTCATATATATATTTACTTTATATATATATATATATACACACACAGAACTAATATATATATCTTATATATACTTAATAAACCCATACATATATATGGGTATATAAACACCGCACATCTACATATATATGTATGGGTGTATTAAGTATATATAATAAAAAAGGGTTCTCTTAGGGGGACAGAACTAATAAATATATATCTATATCTCATATATTTATTATATATATACAGAACTAATATATATATCTTATATATACTTAATAAACCCATATATATATGTAGATGTGTGGTGCTTATAAACCCATATATACATATATACATATGGGTTTATTAAGTATTAACTTACACAATTGCAAGGTTCCACAATAGGCTGTCTGCAAGCTGAGGAGTAAGGAGAGCCAGTCCGAATCCCCAAACTGAAGAACTCGGAATCTGATATTTGAGCATCCAGCACAGGAGAAATATGTAGCCTGGGAGGCTAGACCAGTTTCTCCTATACTAATTTGTCACTCGGTAAGGCTAGTAGTTATTGTAAGAATAATAATATATTTTCATGGAATACCTACATCTTCAATCCTAGTAGTACCTTTATTTGTAATAATTAGAAATGAGAAACAATGGAAATATCAAGATTTATAGATGAACAGTAATATGCTAATTTACTATAATATCCATAATTAGAATAAATACATTGTTGATGCTCAATATGGTTAATCACCAGTAGTTATGACGAGTGAGAAGCAACACAAATAAAACACACACTATATAATTCCTGTATAATAAATTCATGAAACTCAAAACTAAAGTAGTAGATATGAAAGATGGACTCCGAATATTGTTTTTGTGGATGCACAGGTGAGTACAAGTAGAATTACATTTTGGCTTTTTTTTTTTTTTTTGCCTTTTTTGAAGAAAACAACAAATGGAAAAACATTCGACACCCATGGATAGGAAGAATAAGCGATTCCCATCAAGTTATCATTGACTAGCCTCACAGAATTAGAAAAAACTACTTTAAATGTCATATGAAACCAAAAAAGACCCCTGATAGCCAATACAATCCTAAGCAAAAAGAACACAACTGGAGGCATCACCCTATCTGACTTCAAACTATACTACAAGGCTGTAGTAATTGAAACAGTGTGGTACTGGTACCAAAGCAGATATATGGACTAATGGAACAGAACAGAGTCCTCAGAAATAACACCACACATCTACAACCATCTGATATTTGACAAACCTAACAAAAGCAAACAATAGAGAAAGGATTCCCTATTCAATAAATGGTGTTGGGAAAACTGGTTAGTCATATGCAGAAAACTGAAACTGGACCCCTTCCTTACACCTTATACAAAAATTAACTCAAGTTGGATTACAGACTTAAACATAAGGTCTAAAACCATAAAAACCCTAGGAGCAAACCTAGGCAATATCATTCAATACACAGGCATGGGCAAAGACTTCATGACTAAAACACCAAAAGCTATGGCATCAAAAGCCAAAATTGACAAATGGGATCTAATTAAACTAAAGAGCTTCCGCGCAGCAAAAGAAACTATTATCAGATTGAATAGGCAACCAACAAAATGGGAGAACATTTTGGAATCTCTCCATCTGACAAAGGGCTAATATCCAGAATCTACAAGGAACTTAAAGAAACTTACAAGAAAGAAACTAACAACCCCATCAGAAAGTGGATGAAGGATATGAACAGACACTTCTCAAAAGAAGACATTTATGTAGCCAACAAATATATGAAAAAAGACTCATAATCACTGGTCATTAGAGAAATGCAAATTGAAATCACAACGAGATATCATCTCACGCCAGTTAGAATGGGAATCATTAAAATTCAGGAAATTACAGATGGTGGAGAGGATGTGGAGAAATAGGAATGCTTTTACACTGTTGGTGGAGGTGTAAATTAGTTCAACCATTGTGGAAAACAGTGTGGCGATTCCTCAAGGCTCTACAAGCAGAAATACCCATTTGATCCAACAATCCCATTACAGGGTATATACCCAAAGGATTATAAATCATTCTACTATAAAGACATATGCAGACATATGTTTATGGCAGCACAATAACAATAGTAAAGACTTGGAACCAATCGAAATGCCCATCAATGATAGACTGGATAAACAAAATGTGGCACATATACACCATGGTATACTATGCAGCCATAAAAAAAGACGAGTTTATGTCCTTTGCAGGGACATGGAGGAAGCTGGAAACCATCATTCTCAGCAACCTAACACACGAACAGAAAACCAAGCACTGCATGTTCTCACTCATAAGTGGGAGTTTAACAATGTGAACACATGGACACAGGGAGGAGAACATCACACAACCGGGCCTGTCAGGCGGTGGAGGGTAGGGGAGTGATAGCATTCAGAGAAATACCTAATATAGGTTACGGATTGATGGGTGCAGCAAACCACTATGGCATGTGTATACCTACGTAACAAACCTACACATTTTGCACATGTATCCCAAAACTTAAAGTATAATTAATAATATTACAAATTGCAAATGGCATAGATGATCATTATCTAATGATGAAGGGATCAATTCAACAAGACATCACAATTCTAAATTTATATGCACCAAACACTGGAGGAACTAGATTCACGAAACAAGTGCTACTAGAGCTAATAAATGAGATAGATAGGAAAACAATAGTGGGAGACTTTAATACACTACCCCCAGCACTAGACCTATCTTTGAGATAGAAAGTCAACAGAGAAACAATGAACTTAAATGACTCACTGGAACAAATACATGTAGCAGATATTTACAAAACAGTCTGCCCAGAATCTGCAGAATAAACATCCTTCTAATCAGCACATGCAACATTTTCAATATAAAACATACAATAGGCCACAAAATAAATCTCAATATATTTTTAAAACAAATTATATCAAGTATCTTCTCAGACCACAGCAGAGTAACACTAAAAATCAACTTTCTAAAGAACCCTCGAAACTGAACAAATACATAGAAATTAAGACATCTGTTCCTGAATAATATCTGGATTAACAATGACATCAAGATGAAAATTTAAAAATTATCTTAATTAAATGATAATAATGAGACAAGTTATGGAAACCTCAAAAAATACAGTGAAATCTGTGGTAAGAGGAAAGTTTATAGTGCCAGCTGCCTACGTCAAAAAGTCTGAAAGAGCACAAATTGACAACCTGATGTCATGCCTAAAGAAACAGGACAAACAAGAACAAACTAAACCTAAAACCAGAAGACAAGAAATAACAAAGACCAGAGCAGACCTAAATGAAATTCAAAAAAAAATACAAAAACAAAAAACAAAAAAACAATGAAACAAAAGTTGGTTATTTGAAAATAAGCAAATTCATTAGTTACAGTAACCAAGAAAAAAAGAGCAAAGAATCAAACAAGCTCAATTAGAAATGAAATGAACATTAAAATCTACATCACTAATATAAAAATAAGTTGAGACTACTATGTACACCTTCATGTGCACAATCTAGAAGGCTTAAAGGAAATGGACAAATTTCCAGAAACCTACAACACTCCCAGATTAAATCAAGAAAAAACAGTAACTTTCCATAGACAAATAACACACAGTGAGGTTGAATCAGTAATATAAGAATTGCAAACAATAATGGGCCCCCAAATGGGAAATAGTGGCAGCGTGATCTCAAAGCTGAATTCTATTAAAAATTCAAAGAAGAGGCCGGGCGCGTGGCTCCAAGCCTGTCATCCCAGCCACTTTGGGGCCGAGACGGGTGGATCACGAGGTCGGAATCAAGACCATCCCTGGCTAACATGGAAACCCCGTCTCTACTAAAAAATACAAAAATCTAGCGGGCGAAGGTGGCGGCGCTGTAGTCCCAGCTACTCGGAGGCTGAGGCAGGAGAATGTGCGTGTGAACCGGGAGGCGGGCTTGCAGTGAGCTGAGATCCGGCCACTGCACTCCAGCCCGGGCCACAGAGCGAGACTCTGTCTCCAAAAAAAAAAAAAAAAAAAAAAAATTCAAGGCGAGAGAAGAATCGCTACGACAGAGCGGTATCTATGAACTTTTTTTTAATTTAGACAAAAAAATCCTTCGCTAAATTAGTCCAATGAGATAGTATAGATCAGATAGCAAAAACCAGCAGAGAACTACCACACACCTACACACACACACACACACACACACTCTCGTCTCATCTCTACAGATGAATTTGGGCTGATAAATTACATATTTAAAAAACTAAAAAATAGGGACTCTAACCCAGCTCTGAAAACAGATGTTCAAAAGAGATAAATCACCATGATCAAAGTGAGTTTCATCTCAGAAATGCAGGATTATTTGAATCATATGACACAAGTATCAATAAAGGATAATACTCCACATAAACAGAATTAAAAACAGAAACCTATGATTATTAGCTCAACAGATGCAGAAAAAGCATTTTAACAAAAGTCAGCATTTCTTTAAAGCTTTAAAGATAAAACTCTAAACAAACTAGGCATGGAAGGAGCCTACCTCAATATAATAATAGTTATACATGAAAACCTCACAGCCAGCATCATACTGAATGGAAAAGTTAAAAGCATTCCCCGCGTGAACACAAACAATACAAGAATGCACATGTTCACCACTTCTGTTAAACATAGTTCTGGAAGTTCTAGGCAGAGTAATTAGTCAGGAGAAAAAAAAATAATAAGGGCATCTAAATTGGAAAGAGAGAGTCAAACTATCACTGTTTACAGATGAAGTATTTATACACCTAGAAAATCCTAAAGAGTGTCCCAAAATACTCTTAGTTTTAATAAATGAATTGTCAGAATTCTTAGGAATATGCTTAACCTAAGAGTTGAAAGATCTCTTCAAGGAGAACTACAAAACACTGCTGAAAGAAATCACAGATGACATGAACAATGGAAATGCACCCCATGCTCAATGATCGAAAGAATGAATATTGTGAAAATGACCATAGTGCACAAAGCAATCTGCAGATTCAATGCAATTCTTATGAAAATACCTGCTTATTTTTTACAGAATTTTAAAAAATGCTAAAATTTATATGAAACAAAAAAGATGTCAAATAGCCATCGAAATCCTAATTTAAAAATTGAGGCATCACATTACTAAACCTCAAATTATACCACAAGGCTAAAGTTACCAAAATAACATGTTACTGAAAAGTAGGCACATAGATCATTGTAGCAAAATGGAGAACCTAGAAATAAAGCCAAATATTTAAAGCCAACTGATGTTTTGCAAAGCATATAAAAATATAAATTGGAAAATAGGCACTTTATTTAACATCTGGTACTGGGAAAATTAGCAAGCCACATGTAAAACAATAAAACTGTATTTCTATATGTCACCATATAAAATATCAACTCAAGATGAGTCAGATACTTAATATAAGACATTAAACTCTAAAATCCAAGAAAACAATATTGCAAAAACACTTTTAGACATCAGGGTAGGCAAAGAATTTATAGCTAAGACCCCAAAAGCAAATGCAACAAAAACAAAAATCAATTTATGGAATCTATTTAAACTAAAATGCTTTTGCACAACACAATTAATAGTCACCAGAGTGAAAAGATAACCCAAGAATGGGAGAAAATATGTACAAACTACACATCTGACAAAAGATTCATATCCAGAATCTACACAAGACTTAAGTTGCTGAGAAAGAGACAAATAATTCCATTTAAAAGTGAACAAGGGAAATACATAGATATTTCTCATAAGAATATATACAAATGGCCAACAAGCATATGAAAAACTATGTAACATCATAATCATCAGGAAAATACAAATTAAAACCACAATCAAATACCACCTTATCCTCCAGGAATGACTATTATAAAAAGTCAAAAAACAAAAGGGAATGCTTGTACACTGCTGCTGAAAATGTAATTTAGTACAACCTCTATGGAAAACAGTATTGAGGTAACTTAAAAAGCAAAAAAGTAGATCTACTATTTGATCCAATAATCTTACCGCTGGCTATCTACCCCCCAAAACAGTCGTTATATGAAAAGACAAAGTCGTTATATGAAAAAGACACGCGTATATGTATGTTTATAGCAGCACAATTCAAAATTGAAAAGATGTGGAACCAATTTAAGTGTCCATTCACTAATGAGTTCATAAGGAAAATATGGCATATAGACACCATGGAATATTACTAACCATTAAAGGGATTGACATAATGTCTTTTGCAGCACCTTGGATGAGGCTGGAGACAATTACTGTAAGTGAAGTTACACAAGAGTAGAAAACCAAAAACCGTGTGTTCTCACTTATAAGTGGGAGCTAGGCTATGAGTTTGCAAAGGCCTACAGAGTAATTTAGTGGACTTTAGAGACTCAGAAGGGAAAGAAAAGATGAGAGACTACAGAGAAAATACCTACATTTTAGATACGATGTGCACTATTCAGGTGATGAGTCTATTAAACTCTCAGAATTTACTACTATGTAATTTATCCATCTGAACAAACAAAAAACACCTTTTAACCCAAAAGCTATTGAAACTCTTTAAAAAATCAACCCTACATCCATATCTTTTGTATACACTAAGAAATTTTATTCAAAATTTAAAATCAAGAAAAAATTATATTTCAGGACAGCTTATAATTTATAAAAAACGTACAGACAATTTAAGGGATAAAAAATCCACACACATGAAAGTTTACAATTTATTGAATAAAATTGAAAAAAACAAATAAATGAAGGCTACATTATCATTCATTGTAGAGGAACTTATATCATGAATATAGTCACACTGAATTTACAGATTCCAATAAAATTCCATACAAAATTCCAAAGACCTGATTTACATAAATTCGCGAAAAAAATCTCTATAATGTGTATGGCTGGGTTGACTTGACCCGGATATTCAAGACGAAATCAGGCTATATCTCAATGACGCAGGTAAGAAACGTAATGTCCTGGAATACAGGAGATTCCTCAGGGCATCTCTTAGTATTACTTTGCCACTGTGATTAAGGTCAATGAAAACTACAACCACCTGCCAATTGCAAGACTGCGATCAAACTGGCCCAGATTTTGTTAGGAATAAAAGTTTGAGGTCACTTTACCATGGGTAAAAACAAACGATTGACCAGCCAAGTATACAGTGGAATGGAAAATAAAATGCAGATATGGGTAGTAGAAGCAAGGTATGTTATCAGTAACAGGTCATGCCATGTGACCAGTTGCAGAAATCGGAGGACTGTAATCTTTCATGGCATTTCCTCCTTATTTTGTTAAGAATATATTTGTGCAAGTATATAACTATACTAAGAAAATAGCTTGACTATATTATTATTTTCTTTATCATGTAACATAAGATTTGTTCACTTAATATCAGTATTTAAATGTTGTTAACTTTATGTAGTGACATCTAGGTTAAGGATTAGTGCACTTTCAGTTGTATGAAGGATAGCTGTATTATGGTAAGCATAATTATGACCTTTTTATTGTCTTTATTTGGAGATCAAGCATGATTTTACGTGATGTGTAAGGTGCTAAGTTGACAAGGGGTAGGCTAGTGATAGTTAATATTAGTTGTCATCTTGATTGGCTTAAAGGGTGCCCAGGAGGCTGAAAAAGTATTGATTCTGAGTATGTCTCTGGGGGTGTTGCCAGAGGAGGCTGACATTTGAGTTAGTGGACTGCAAGAAGAAGACCCAGCCTCAATGTGGTTGGGCATCATTTAATCAGCTGCCAGCACAGCTAGGATAAAGCAGGTGGAAGAAGATGAGATAACATTGCTTGCTTCACCTTATGTTTTTGTTTTGTTTTCCATACTGGCTGCATTTTTCCCCTCCTCCTGCCTTTGGACATAAGACTTCAGGCTCTTTGGTGGTTGGACCCTGGATCTTGAACCATGGGCTTGCTGAGGTCTCTTAGGCCCTTGGCCAGAGACTAAAGGCTGCACTGTTGGCTTTTCTGGTTCTGAGACTTTGGACTCAGACTGAGCCACTACCAGTTTCTCTCTTCCCAAGCTTGTAGAAAGCCTATCATGGAATTTTCGTCTTGTAATTGTGTGAGAAAATTATTTCTAATAAACTATTTTTATATATACATATTTTATATTAGTTCTATTTCTCTGGAGAACACTAACACAACTTTGATACACAAAACAACATTGTTTTATTCACAAAAATTATGCTAACTAAAGTAAGCCAACACATACAAGTGCATAAAGTATGATTCTATTTCTGCAATTTATAAAAAAGTAAAATGAATCTAAAGTAACAAAAAAGATCCATAGTTGCTTAAGGACAGAGTGGAAAATTATGTATTTCCAAATGTTACAAACGACACTCTTACCTACTGTGGGCATTGCTCTCTCCTCAGGAATTTCACCCCAGAACTGACTCTACAGCAGGAGACATGCAAATCGGTTCCTGTTCATGTACTAACACTTCCTAACACTTCCTTTTCATGTACTTCCTTGACTTACTTGTTGACGAAGGTTGATACCATAAAAATATCTAAGCCAGGTTCACATTAGAGAAAAAGAAAAGAGTGAGGGGAAAATTAAGCTAGAGCACCCAGTTCCAGTGATTCTTTGACCCTGCACTCCCTGAAATCTAGAGGCAGAGGGATGTGCCCTGCTGAGCAGTGCACAGTTATCCACAGGGTGAAAGAGGAGAAAGAGGTATAAACGTGCCAGCCCACGCTCATAAAATGAAGCTAATTCCCTCTCCTCAAAGGTCCTGGTGGGAAGCCACCTGATGTCTGTGCCCTTCCTCAGTGTCCACACCTTAGGGTCTGTGGTGATCTGGGCTTCCCTTTTAATCAATCTCAGAGGTAAGCTCCCTGTGGATCAATGCAGCTGTGGCTGTTTCTCAGCCTGTTCCCTCTGTTTGTAAGAGTCCTACATGAAGTTCACTGGTGGAATCTGGGAGAGAAATGGCACAGCCCAATAATTCTCAGAGCTTTCCTTACAAAGCCTCTGGATTCAAATTCATTGACTCTAGCATGAGCTCAGCCCAGCAGGCTTCAGGACCAAGGTTGGGGTGGGCAGCAACAGTGAGTGTTTCAAGAGAAATTTGTTAGTGGTATCCTCCATCGAAACAAGGTTCATCTTCTACAGGGATACCCTTCTGAGCACAGTGTCCCTCAAAATGACAAACCTGAGATCTGAGGATAAGGCTGTGTATTATTAGAGAGACAGGGGACATCTGTGTGAGCCCAGACAAAAAAACCTCCCTGCAGAGAGACAGAAGGGGGCTATGTGGTAGGCACTGCTCAGAACCACAAGGGGGTGATGCAGATGCCAGGGAGGGCTTAGGAGACACCAGGGGGCGCTCAGGAACCACGAGGGGGTTCTCATAACCACAGGGGGTGCTCAGGACACGAGGGGCCACTCAGAACCACCAGAGGGCACTCAGGACACCAGGGGATGCTCAGGACACCAGGGGAC
>NW_016821450.1:16661-54161 GCF_001698545.2 Rhinopithecus bieti | reverse complement strand
AATAGTCTGGGCTCCCAGCGCTTAGGGCCTTCACAGGCTCCACACTCTCGATGGCTTCCTGGTCACACTTTCTTTCTCAAACTGTCTTTTTCTCATTCCTTTGACTCTGCCGGACTTTGTTGCCCCCGTGACCTTGTGTTGGGTCTGATTACCCCAACATTCCTGGCACCAAATGTGGGGCAACAAAGACCCCAGGGAAGAAACGCCAGAACATGTAAAAGTGGAGGATGCAATGTCAAAGGACACTGGATTGTGATTAGAAGAATCTTGAAGGGAAAGCTGAGAGCTCAGCATGAACCAGGGTAACAATGGGACAGAGTGAAAGGAAACATTCTGCTTATTTAAATTTCTTAAGACAGTTATTATGAAGAGGGGAAGTGAAAGTTAGTACTCAGAATATGTTATCACTCTTTAGGAAAGCAGTTTTTATCCATGGTTCCTGGAACAAGGGATTATAGAGTTGGATGAATGGGAGAGAATTGGCAGAGATTTTAAAAAAGCGTGTAAAGATGGAGCAAAATTCCACTCTGTTTGGTCAAGGTGGGCGCTAATAAAGGCAACTCTTGAGCCATTTCAAACAAATGATGAGGCAGATTCAGATGAGGAAGAGGAGGACGCGTGTACAAAACTAACTTCAGATTCTGAATGTGAAGAATAGAAACCAGAGGAAAATAAAGAAAGGAAAACTAAAAAAACACATGTTTTACTAGCCCGTCGGCTCCACCTGCTGAATTAAGTAAATGGCCACCTCCTCTCTTTCCCCTTAATGGGTGAGAAAATGTATCCGCTACAAAACTTACTGCTCCTGTAGTTACAACATTAAAACCTGGAACAATTGGTGGTGCTAGACAAAATTCTATTCAAAAGGCTAGAGCCAACAGAGACCTTGAAGCTTGGCAATTCCAATTACTCTAATGGAACCACCTTTCCATTTAAGCTGTTAAAGGTATTTAAGCAGGCCATTCGTCAATATGGACCAAACTCTCCTTTTGTGCAAACTTTGTTAAAAAAGATGTGGCTCTTGATAATAGGTTAATACCACATGATTGCGATACTTTGACAAAATCTGTTCTCACTCCATCTCATCCAGTTTAAAACCTGGTGTGCTGATGAAGCTCAAACTCTGGCAAGGGAAAATACACAAGCACAGCCACCTGTGCTGGTTTCCTTTGAACAGTTAATGGGAATCGGCCCTAATAGGGGTTGATTAGAAAATCAAGCAGTAATGGAGAATGTTGTCATTGTTCAGCTGCACTCTGCTTATGGGCATGGGAAAGGATAAATTTTACAGGGGAAAAATATCCTTCTTTTAGGTCCTACAAGGACCTAAAGTACCATATATTGATTTTTACTGCTCAGCTCCACGATGCTGTGTATAAAGTCGTAACTGATAAAACATCTCAAGATGTTGTAACACAGCTTCTTGCATACTGTAATGTTAATGCAGAATGTCAAACTGCTATTAGACACCTGAGAGGAAAGGCTCATATTGCTGAATATATTAAGGCTTGCAATGGCATTGGAGGTAACTTACATAAGGCTACTCTTTTAGCTCAGGCTATAGCTGGATTAAGAGTCAGAAAAAATATGCCCCATTTCTCAGGCTCTTTAATTGTGGGCAATTTGTACACACAAGGAATGTAGAAAAGGAAGTCAAAAGGCAAGAACTACTACCATCAAACAACTGAAAAGCCCCAGTGTATGCTCCCGTTGTGAAAAAGGCCATCATGGGCAAGTCAGTGTCATTCTAAATTTAGCAAAGATGGACAACCTCTTTCAGGAAATGGGAAGAGGGGCCGCCTAGAGCCCCTCAGCAAACGAGGCACACCTGGCACAGCCAGAGCCCTTACAAATGTACAACAATTGTCCCCAACCACAGCAGACAGTGCTGTCATAGACCTTTACAGCACAATTCCCATCTCCTTGTTTCCTGGAGAACCACCAAAAAAGGTCCCCATTGGGAGTTAGGGGACCCTTACCCTCCAGAACAGTTGATCTATTACTTGAAAGATCTAGAGGTGTCACTGTGCATATGGGAGTAATTTTTTATGATTACATCAGAAAAATTCAATTAGTTATTAGTTGCTCATCTCTGTGATCTTCCTCCCCAGGAGAAACAATTCCTCAGTTGTTGCTGTTACCTTACATAAGCAACACAGTTACCTTACATAAGCAGCACAGTGAAAAGAAAAGGAGGCTTTGGTAGTACTAATCCAACAGGAAAGGCTGTATATTGAGTTAATCAAGTGTCTGACAAAAGACCTATTTTTACAGTAGACCTGCAGTTGGATGCTTACAGATTGACATACAGGCCTGGTTGGTTGTAGTCCCTGGAAAAAATAAATTATGGGCTGCCTTGCATAGGGCAAATAGTCATCTTGAAGCTTCAGTTTCATTATTAACCTGCCTCTCCTAGAGAAAAACAGATTTAATGAGCACACAGGCATGACATGGGCTGTGTGGGTGGCAAGCCACCCAGGTGCCGAGGCAAGAGCCCGAGGCCATGAGCTGTCCCAGTATAATAAAATATATAAAATAACAAGAGTTATAATCATGTCCATGATCTATATCTAGTATAAGTATCATTAACCATTACTTTGTAGTAATTACTCTTTATTCCAATATTATAATAATCTTCACTCTACAATCATAACCTAGGCAAAACCAGGCCATATAGAGATAGGAACTGAAGGGACATGGTGAGAAGTGACCAGAAGACAAGGGTGTGATCCTTCTGTTATGCCCGGACAGGGCCACCAGAGGGCTCCCTGGTCTAGTGGTAACCCCAGTGTCTGGGAAGATGCCCATTACTAAGCAGACGATGATCTAGTGGTAGCATCAGTGCCAAGGAAAAGCACTCACTACTTAGACTGGGAAAGGGAGTCTCCCTTACCTCGGGGAAGTTTAGAGAAGATTCTACTCCACCACCTCTTGTGGAGGGCCTGTCATCATTCAAGCCTGCCCACAATTATCCAGAGGCCTGTCTCCCCGTGATGCTGTGCTTCAGCGGTCACGCTCCTGGTCCACTTTCATGTTCCACCCTGTACACCTGGCTCTGCCTTCTAGATAGCAGTAGCAAAATTAGTGAAAGTACTAAAAGCCTCTGATATGCAGAAATGGCATAAGCTGTCTCTCTCTCTCTCTCCTCCTCGGCTTTCAAACAGGGAAGGGCCCCCTGTCCGGTGGACACATGACCCACATGATCTTACCTATAATTGGAGATGGCTCACACTCCTTACCCTGCCCCTTTGTCTTGTATCCAATAAATAGCGCAGCCTGCCATAGGGGCCACTACCGGTCTCAGTGTCTTGGTGGTAGTGGTCCCCCGGGCCCAGCTATCTTTTATTTTATCTCTTTGTCTTGTGTCTTTATTTCTATGATCTCTCATCTCTGCACACAGGGAGAAAAACCCACAGACCCTGTAGGGCTGGCCCCTACAGGGCTGAATGTGTTCATTGTGGTGTTTGTGGCTTTTATGATTGGAATGTTCAACCTCTACTCCTACTGCATTGGTGGAAAACCAGATGAAGCCTTCACAGTAGTTTAAGAGAGTTTTAAGACACTATTCTGGGATATATTTGGGCTTTCTAAAGTGAAATCAGTAGTCATCAACTATAGCCACAAATTCATTGAAAACATTGGTTATGTTCTTTATGAAGTCAATAATGTTACAATGGTCATTGTTTTGCTAAATGTGTTAATTGCCATGATCAACAGTTCATTCCAGGACATTGAGGATGATGCTGACAGGGAGTTGAAGTCTGCAGGGGCCAGAGTCTGGTTTTCCTGATTTGAAGAGAGCACTTCCTGTTCCCTTCAATCTGGTGCCGGGTCCGGGGTCCCTGTTTTGTCTTTTGCTGAATCTTAAAGGGTGGATTTCTGAGCTCTAACCAGGGTTATCAATAAGGTTTCCAGGAAGATGTAGAGATAAGTAAGTAGAGATAAGTAAGGAAAGACAGGAGCTTGCAGGAACTAACAGGTACCACAGGGACAGATAGGGATAGGAGAAGACTAGCAATATAAGGTCAGTGACCTAAGGTACAAAAGTAAAGACTAGCAATATAAGGTCAGTGCCCTAAAGAGGTACAAGAGACTAGCAAAGACTAGCAGAGATTTGTAGGGACAGACGAGAACATTCTGAATTATGGAAATTAGCTATGGCTCTCAAAGTCCAATCAAAATCTGAGAGGGCAAATATAAAAGGAATAGAGGGGAGGGAGGTAAGGATAAAAATGCTCTTTCTTTTCTCTCCAACAGGACCTTTTGGTCTTTTAATTAAACTTAAAGGGTAGATACATTGGTGTCTGCAGTCTTTGCTGATGCACAAACTTTCCATTCTTTAATCTTAATGCCGCAGGCCTTAGAAAAAGATATGGTCACATACAAAGAGCTGGGAAAAAGGAAAGATAATTATATGGGGAAGAGGATTTGCTTGTATCTCTCCAGGTGACCATCAGGTGCCTTTGTGGGTGCCCACCAAATATCTGAAGATCTATCATGAGCCACAGCATCTAGTGGAACCACCTGTATAGTGCAAATTAAAGGTTTGAGAAGCTTCAATTTGCTTTCTCTGTGCCTTCTGTTAGAAAGGGCCTGTTTCTCATTATCAATGGCTTCCTGGCTACAGCCACAGAAGTTTTTGCATCTGTTTTGCTAGATTTACTAACGTGGGGTTGAGGGTATGCTTGTGTTTTTGCAGGAGATGAATGAACAGTTTGGGTGCCCTCAAGATGTGTACAACCATGGAACGGGAGACTGGAGGGACGCATGGATCCCAACCATGGATCAGTTCCCCCAGTAAGAGCTCTTACAGGTTCCCCCAGTAAGAGCCATGAGCCAGTTGAATTTGAATGCGAAGATGGAACGAGGACCAACTGGAGTCACACTGACATCAACCCCCATAACATGGGCACAGATCAAGAAAACCACACAGGAAACTGAGAAACTGCTGGAGCGCCAGGGTTTTACCTTTGCTGGGATTCAGAGATACAATAGATGCTTAACAGACCAATGCTTTCTGACTGAGCTCCTCTCTACACTGAATACAAGAGATCCTAATTGGCAGGAATATCATTGTCCCTATTCAGCATGAAGAAGTTACAGAAGACGGTCCTTCATCCTTCTGCAACCCCTAGGATGAAGGGTCCTCTTGTAAAAGGGAAAGGGGAGATACGTGGGAAACATTCAAACCGGAGCGACTCCATTTTGAATAAAGGATACGAAAAATGAAGCTGGATCACCAACCAGCAATTAAGGGCTGCACAGCCTGCAATTGCCTCGCTCAATTAAAAGAGGCCACCTTTTATGCTAGTAATAATGATAGCTGTGGCCGTTTTACAAAAAAGAGAAGGGGGCATTTTGGGAAAAAGCTGTGTTGGGAAAAAAAGGTGAGGCAGCGGTTGCGTATCTGACATAACGTCCAGGGCTCAGGGCATAAAATCCCTCGTGGCCTTTGGAATGTGTCTAGACTTGCTGGCTCCTTGCTTCTAGCCCTCCCAGGCTCCTAGATCGATTGTATTCCCATTATGTCAAGTAGCAGAACGTGTTCCATATAAATGCTAAACCATCACAGCTATAGATCGTGTGCTTGCCCTTTCGACCCCTACATTCTCACCACCTGTTTCTTTGTTTGATCACCAAGAAATAGGCTGGGCTTCCAGTGCTTGGGGCCTTCACAGGCTCCACACTCGCGATGGTCTCCTGGTCACACTTTCTCAAACTGTCTTTTTCTCATTCCTTTGACTCTGCTGGACTTCGTCACCCCCACGACCTGGTGTTGGGTCTGATCACCCCAACATCAGTGATTGTAATTCATCACATAAATGAAGGAAAAAAAATGCAATCGTCTTATCGATCAATATTATTTTCCGTGTAAATCTCCCCCAGGAAATCTTTCCTCTGCTCTTGGTCCTCCCCTCTCCCCGGCCACGCCAACCCAGAGCTCGTTGTACAGTAGGAGACACGAAAATAGGACCCTCCCTTAGCTGATGAAAACCAGTCCAGCCCTGACTCTGCAGCTCTGGGAGGCAGGCCCCAGCCCTGGAATACCAAGGTGCTTCCATTCAGTGATCAGCACTAAACATTGAAAACATGCCATGGAGTTGGGGCTGCACTGGGTTTTGCTGTTCTAAAAGGTGATTCAAGAAGAACTAGAAATATTGAGTGTGAGTGGAGGCGAGTGAGAGAACAGTGCAGATGTGTGGCAGTTTCTGAACAGAATGTCTCTGTGTCCACTGGTGTTCAATGTGAGGTGCAGCTGGTGTAGTCTGGGGGAGGCTTGGCACATCCTGGGGGCCTCGGAGACTCTCCTGTGGGTCCTCAAGACTCTCCTGTGCAGCTTCTGGATTCACCTTCAGTAGCTATGGCATGCGCTAGGTGTGCCAAGCTCCAGGGAAGGGATTGGAATGGGTCTCCCATTAATCCTACTGGTGGAGGCACATACTACCCAGACTCCGTGAAAGGTCGATTCACCATCTCCAGAGAAAACACCAAGAACTCACTGTATCTGCAAATAAACACTTTGAAAGCTAAAGACACAGCTGTCTATTACAGTGCGAGAGATCCAATGAGGAAAAGTCAGTGTGAGCCCAGACACAAAACTCCTTATAGGAACGCTGCCAGGAAATCAGCTGCAGGGGACACTCAGGACCCACTGATCAGAGTCAACCCCAGAGGCAGGTGCACACGGAGGTTACAGGCTGGTTTCCTTTCAGGATGGGAGACTTCACCTTCTTCTGGCATTTTCAGTAAAGAATCTAATTTTAGAATTCTGTGCCTACCACTGTCATTTCTTCTCTCTCTCTCTCCTCTCTTCCTCTCCTCTCTCTCTCCTCTCTCCTCTCTGTGTGAGTATATATATATGGACATATTCCTATGCACAAAATGTAGATTGACACTTATAGAGAAGAAAAATTATCAACCATTGTCAACAAGATCAGAGTCCTGAAAAATTTTAGGGGTTCTAGCGAGCCTTCTCCCATCGACCAGAAGAGGACGCCTCCAGTGAGATCCCCTGATTTGAATCCTATTTATGGATCTGATCATAGCAAAGGGAGAGTCTGCACCAGAGGCAGGTGTCATAAAAAAAACTCACAGCTTTCATATACGAACCTTCTCTTGACAAGAAATTATAAAATTCAGCATCTAGCACTGGAGTTTAATTTTTTCTTTTGCTTTCCACATATATCTTTAGGTGGTGTTTAGTTGTTTCTTTTGCTATGTCCATTTTCTTTTAGATGTGACTTCCACTTTTCCATTTGCTTTTTCTGCTTCCTGATGAAGATGTAATCCCTGTTGTCTAAATTCCAGTGCTCAAGTCCTTTCCTGGGAGCTGGGGTGGGTCTTGGGCTATGGCTCCTATTGCCACATGAGAGAGGCTGATGGGACTTTCTTTCCTTCTCGTAACTCGGGGCCCTGCACGATGTTGTGTGGAGACACATCTGAGATGAATGAGGCCATTAGTGATGAAGGGGATGAGTTGTGGATGTGGACTTGATCCTGTGCTGTGCAAACTGTCATAGAGTCACTTTTCTCACCATAGTGTTAGACTGTGAAAGTTGTGAGAATCCAAATGGAACAATTTGTGTTGAAACCCTGGGAAATGGAGCTGGGAAGGCCATGAGGGAGGGTTCTCACACACATGTCTTCCCTAACAAGAACTGTCATAGATTCTGCAAAACCACAACCTTGCACAAAGGCCAGCACAATCTTAAAATAATTACTTTTCTAAGTACATCTGCCCAGCACTGCCTGTCCAATATTAGATTGATGCCACCCCTGTTATTGGTCATATTCTCACAGGTTAATTTTCTCAAAACCGCATATGTAGCCCTCCTTGTTTTTCCTTTAAAACACTTGCCTCATTTACCCACCCAAATGTGCCCTTGCACATTCCCATTGCCATGCTTATTCTCAAGTAAATATAATTTTATTTTAGAGTTTCTTTCTGACTGATATTCAGGCTTAACAATCTGCAGATGGACATGCCAATTTCTCTGAGATATAGGGGATAATAATTATGAGGTGTCTAGGGATGTTCATTATTCATAAGATCGACTGTAAACAAATGCAGGCTGGAAGACGCGGAGAGAGCTGAACCTGCTGAAACACCGTGGCGTGTTACCTTCTCCCATTCTGCGCTGATTGGAATCCGACCCAACCAGGATATCAATGCCAGGCTACCTAAGCTACAGTCAACTGATTACAGCCTTAATAGCAACAATGGGGTTTTCATTTCTGCTTGGCTTTGTATTGTCACCTTGTTCCATCCTCTAGAGGATCTATTTCAGCCCTTCGGATATTGGTTTTAGAGGCTTGTCCCTAAAGTTTAATTGCTTAGTTATGTAGTGGTGATAAGGGAGGTCGGCCTCCATGTGTTTAGAAGTGGGGGCTCTCATTCTCTCCCAGATAGTCACATGGGTACAGAATGATTTATGTGATTGCCCACTTTCTAGGGGACAGATATTCAAGAGAATAGGAAGGCTCTTCAGTATTTGGTCCCTGAGAATTTTATGCTAGAGCACATTCTCCACTCTTGACTTCAAGCAATCCAATATGTATTTGAAGCCTTATCTTGTAGTAGACTATATTTCATATGTCAGGCTCTGCCTCAGGTAATCTCATACCCTGACTTTGTTACTCTCTACAAGAACTTGTCTCTCCCTAAATTTCAGATTTGTTGTTTGTCTTAAAATTTCCATTATCTGAAGTATTAAAGACAATTTGCCAAATTTTATATTTTTTGTTTATCTGTTTTTGTTGTCATTGTTGTAAAATACAAAAAAAAATTCTTATATATGTACAACTCCAAGCTGAGCAGCAGATATTTTCAATAAAACCCAGAGTAACAGAAGATTCCACATATTAATTAGCTGCTTAATAGGAAAAATGATTACACTGAATTCATTCACTGGAATACTACACATCATTTTTATCAATAAATATATACATAACAACAAGGTAAAATATCTACTTATGCTGAGTAAAATAAGACCAATAACTGTATTTACAAAATTCTTCCATTTCTATAAATTCTGGAAAATAAAAACTCATCTACAATAATCTAATGAAGGTCAGTTGTTGCCTGAGGAAGTGGTAGAAGAAGGGAAAGGGAAAGGAGGAGGAAATGTCAAACAGGACAAAAAATTGAGGGAACTCACTTGTCCAGCTTATTAATAGTGGTGAAAGTTATGTGATATTCATCAATTGGATACTTTAAATATGTGAAGTTAATCTTTCAAATCTGATAAAATTTATTAAAAGCAAACAAAAAATTAGACAAAGAAGAACTCATAGAAAATGGATAACAGTATGTTAAATGCCAGTGATACCTGAAAATTTATCTGCGTGAACCTTAGTTCTCTCCATAATTTTAGGTGAACGCTAGAGTGTAACCAAATCACAATGTTCTCATTACAGTCAGTGAGTTTTGCAAACCACACTAGACATGTCCAGCTCTGTCCTGGTTCAGGGAGCACAGTGATGAGGAGCACAGGCTCAGATACCGGAACTCACTCATCTCAGACATGAGCACTTAGACACAGACATAGGCACTCTGTGAGCTGGTTTACTTTCACATCTGTAAATGGAAAAAACCTTGAGTGTCACAGACATAATTTACACACATATTTAGTGCTGTTTATCACAGCACAATTTCCTAATAAGAGAGCATATTTTCCAAATACCATCAGTCACCAAACTCCTGCAGGACACCATCAGCTTCTCTGGGCAATGCCTTCTCTTATGGTGTCCCACCCCAGACTTTTTTATTTAGTAGGAAATATGCAAAGGACCCTCCTTCTCGAGTGAAAACCAGCGCAGGCCTCACCCTGCAGTTCTGAGAGAGGACCCTCAGCACTGGAATTCTAAGGTTTTTCCACTTGGTGATCAGCACTGAAGACAGAGGACTCACCATGGGGTTTGGGCTGAGCTGGGATTTACTTGTTACTATTTTAAAAGTGAATTCAGGGTGAACTAGAAATATTGAGTGTGACTGCATAAAAGTTAAAGAAACTGAAAATATGTGCCAGTTTCTGACCAGGATGCCTCTGTGTTTTAAGTTGTTTAGTGTGAGGTGCAGTTGGTGGAGTCTGGGGGAGAGTTGGAACAGCCCACGGGGTCCCTGAGACTCTCCTGTGCAGTATCTGGATTCACTTTTGGGAGCAACTGGATGTACTGGGTGTGCCAGGCTCCAGGGAAAGGACTTGAGTGTGTCTCATGTTTTAGTAGTGATTGGAGTAGCACACGCTACACACATTATGTGAAGTTCTGATTCACCATCCCCAGAAACAATGCCAAGAACACACTCCATCTGGAAATGAACAGTTTGAGAGCTGAGGACACGACCATGTATTACTGTGACAGACAAACAGTGAGGGGAAGTCAGGTTGAGCCCGGACACAAACCTCTCTGCAGAAACACGTGGAGGAAATCAGCTACAGGCGGCGCTCAGCTCCCACTGTCAGATTCAACCCCAGCGGCCAGTGCAGACAGAGGGTAGGAGGCTGGTTTTCTCGTGTTTGGACTTCCCTGCTCCATCTGACAGTTTCCCAGAGACCTCACTACATTAGAGTCCTGTGCCTACCAACAAATCTCCAAATCTACCCACCTTTTAAAAAGTTTAATATAAACCCTAGTCTCACAGGACAAAATGCAGATCACACTTCCAGGCATAAGATGTCTTTCAACCATAGTTCACCAGGAATCCGAGTCCTGAGCGAAGCCAGTGGTGACTGTGGGTCTCCAATCAGACTCAGGACAGGAAACTACGTTTAATCCCTGATTAGAAAAAGGCTTGGAGATTCTGATTCCAAGCCAAGAGAAAGGCTGGGCCAGAGTAAGTGTATATATAGATCCTTTCAGGTTTCACGTCTGGACTCTTCTCCTGATATTAAAGGTGTGCAAGCTGTATCTAACACTCATCTTCTTGCACCTTTTGCTGTCAATCCTTTTCATTCTTTTTGTTCTCACTTTTTTCAGTTTTTTTTCTGCTGCATGAAAGAAGATGTGTGTTGATATGGTCTACATTCCGGAGCTCAAGTTTTTTGCTGGAGCTCAGGCTGGGGCTTAGGCTGTGCTCCTGCAGCGCATGGACAGAGATGATGGGAAGGAATTTCCTCTTTCCCCGGTGCTTGGGACCCTCCACTGTGTTGCGGGAAGAGTCATCTGGAAGTTTGACCGGCCCAGGGGAACGGAAGGGCATAAGCTTGTTCGGTCAGAATGAGATGTGGATGTGGAATTGATTCTGTGTTGTGCAAACCAGAAGAGCTTTTGAATATTGTCAGAACCTAACAATTACGGGTTTCACATTTAAATATTTAAAGCATTTAGAATTAATTTTTGTGTTTATTCTAACCTAAAATTCTTAGTTCTTTGCATGAAAATCCAGTTTTCATAGCTCGCTCTTTGGAAGACAATATAATTTAGCCATTGTATATCGATGGTTCTCACACTGAATATCAGCTGGCCATCAATATGTGGTTTATATCTAAGATCTCTATGCATTTATGCCACTGCCATTCTGATTTATTACTCTGTTTGTAATAAATGATGAGGCCTGGAAGTGAAATGCCTAAAGCTTTATTCTTACCTTGTTACAGATAATAGACCCAAATATTCTAACCTTTTACTATTGAGTATAATAATAGCTGTGACTTTTCTTAATGACTTTTCTTATGTTCAAGTTGTTTTCTTGTCTAATTTGTCCAGAGGTTTTATAATGAAACCCTGAATTTTTTCAAAATCTTTTTCTATATCTGATGAAATGTTAGTGAGATTTTTTTTTTTAGTGTTTTAATGTGGTGTACCAAATTGATTGATTGAGGATGTTGAATCATCTGTGCATCTTAGAATAAATTTGAGTTGGTCATGGTGTATGGTCTTCTAAAAAAAACTTTAGAATTTGTTTACTATTTTGCGTTTGGTTAATTTATGTCTACTGATGATATGGATCTATAGTTTTCTTTTTTTCTGGTGCCTTTGACTATTACTGGTAATACTGTAATGGTAGCCTCAAAAAAAGAGTTTGGAAGGGTGACTCCTCACCAATTTTTGAAAGAGTTAGAGAAGGGTTGGCATTACTTCTTTGAATGTTAAGGCTCATTTTATTATATGACATATAACCTATCACAGAGAATGTTCAATGTGTGCTTCAGAAGTACGTGTATTACATGGTTTTGGTTGGAAGGTTCTATAAATACCTTTCAGGTAAATTTGTTCAATAGTGTTGTTCAAATTCAGAGGCTTAAGAATTTTCTTTCCGTATTTGCTATACATGATTGTGATGAGGTATTAAGGTCTTCTCTCATTTTTGTATCATTTTCTATTTCTCCCTTTATGTCTCTTAAAGTTTGCTTAGTCATATTTTTATTTGTTCACAGGTGTAAAAAATAATAATTGCTAAGTGAGTTTCATGGCACAGTCACATTGTAAGTCATCATATTTTCCCAAATGCTGCCATTGCCACCAAACTCCTCCAGGAGTCTCACATCCACTCTGGGCACTGCCGTCTCCTCAGGCGTCCCACATCTGAACTTGCAACGGAGGAGGAGACATAAAAACCGGGCCCTCCCTCTCCTGGTGAAAACAAGCCCAGACCTGGCCCTGCAGCTCTGGGAGAAGAGCCACAGCCCTGGGATTCCCAGGGTTTTCCATTTGGTAACCAGCACTGAACACAGAGGACTCACTATGGGGTTTGAACCAAGCTGATTTTTTCTTGATGGTATTTTAAAAGGATACTCATAGAGAACTACAGTGAGTGGATATGAGTGAGAGAAACAGTGGATATGTTTGGCAGTTTCTGACCAGGATGTGTGCGTATTTTCAGGGGTCAGTGTGAGGTGCAGCTGATTGAGTCCATAGAGGCTGAGACAACCTGGGAAGTTCCTGAGACTCTCCTGTGTAGCCTCCAGATTCGCCTTCAGTATCTTCTGAATTAGCCGAGTTCACCAGTCTCCAGGGAAAGGGCTGGAGTAATAGATATAAAATATGATGGAAGTCAGATATACGATGCAGACTCTGTGAAGGGCAGATTCTCCATCTCCAAAGACAATGCTAAGAACTCACTGTATCTGCAAATGAACAGTCAGAGAGCTGAGGACATGGCCATGTAAGGCTGTACATAAGGTCCCAAGTGAGGAAACATCCATGTGAGTCTAGACACAAAATTTCCTGCAAAAAGAAGAAAGGAGTCTGGGTTGAAGGGGACACTCAGCACTCCCAAACCAGGTGCAGCCCCAGGGCAGGTGCAGATGGAGGGAGGGCAAGGGCTGCTTTCCTTCAGGGTCTGTGGTTTCCTCTGCTTCTAACATTTCCCCTCTGAGCCTCTGTACATTTCTGTTTTGTGCCCACCGTGAGGTCCCTGGATTAGAAAACTAATTTAAAAGAGGAAACATTCTCATATGTCCCAAAAACAGATGTAAGTATTGGAGGCAGAAAAATGCACAGGCAGCCGGTTGAGTCTGTAGACACTGTCACCCCACAATGCAAGACTCACAAGTAGTGCTGGAGAAGGGTGGGAGTTTAATGGAGCTTGAATAATGACCCTGTGGTCCAAGCTAAGACCATGAAAGCCACTGGTACCTCGCTGAAGACAGTTTTCCATCAGGGATCTCCCATGTGTCCCAGCAGCAGCCATGCCTTAGTGTCTCCACTGTGCACCATCATTGTCTGGGAGGGGCTCCCAGGATGGGTGTCTTTGGCACACACCAGGTGACGGGTGTTAGAGTGCAGTGTTAGAGGCGACCTGGTCTAGTGGGCTCCCTGATGTTGCAGGAATTAGAGGTGCATTCTCAGGGCCCGCAGACTCTGGATTTTATATAAAACCATGATTTTACTTCATTTTCTCAGATGACATAGATAATTAATAACACAATCTGCAAACATTTGTAATTTTCTAGTTTACCCCAAATTCATTTGTAATTTTCTACTTTACCCCAAATTCATTGTTTCTTAATTCTGTGCAGGATCCAGAGATGGTATTGCCCTTCTCATGAGAAATTGTTCGATCTAAACTGAAACCAGTTGTTTCTCCTATACTTTTGTTTCTCTCCATGTGCAGAGATCTTGATTAGAGGAAGTTTGGTACTTTCCACACACTCACCTTCACCTCCCCAGATAAAGAGCAGAAATTGTCCTTACTCTGAGTCTGAGGGAGGAGCTGTTCCTGTACCACTCGGGGCCTGCAGAGACCCCCAGGTGCAGCTTCACTGAGTCAGGTGTTTCACTCCCTCTGATTGCTGCTCACGTCTAATTGTGGGCTCAGAATTAGGACACTCTTAAGTTATCACAGGTCAATCCTATTCTAACAATCATCATTATCACACATGGTGGTAATAATTCAATATTCGTTTTTCTATCAGCAGTTTCTCTTTCTTGTTTGATTGCAAGTTTGAGAAGAAACATGTGATAATATTTTTTAATCTAACCTCAAAATCTACTGAATTATTCTAGGAGACTTAAAAATTGGACAAGAGCTCTTTATTCTCATAAAAATGTGTGTATTTGGGAATTTCACCATGTTGTCCAGAACCCATTAACTTCAACAACTGTGTTTCTCAGTGCATTTGTGGCTTGTGACATCCTCACAGACCCTCTCCTTCACCTGCACTGTCTCTGGATTCCCCATCACAACTAGTGCTTCCTGCTAGAATAGTATCTGCTTGTCCCTTATGGACAGGAGTGGATCAGGTTCATGGATTGTTGAAGGGAGCACAGATTACAACCCACTTCTCAAGAGTCCATATCCACATCCAAGAAACAGTTCTTACAGCTGAGCTCTGTGTCCAGTGAACACACAACTATGCATTTTTAAGCAAAAGACACAATGAGGGGACTTCATTGTGAGCCTAGACACAAACCTCCCTGCAGGGGTGCATAGGACCAGCAGGGGGCACTCAGGGCAGTACAGGGGCTTAGGATGATTGTCAGGG
Organism: Rhinopithecus bieti; assembly: GCF_001698545.2. Lineage (NCBI taxonomy): Eukaryota > Metazoa > Chordata > Mammalia > Primates > Cercopithecidae > Rhinopithecus > Rhinopithecus bieti. The sequence continues at coordinate 39,234 of NW_016821450.1, read as the reverse complement.
GTCAAGGATGAGCAGGATCAAGGCTCAGCATCGGGGCAGATGCAACAGGGCAGAAAAGGGGCTGTAGATGTGAGTTGTTTTCACCATAATATTTCACCACCAGACCTCTCCACTACATCTTCTCTAATGTGTCTGAGTGTTTATATGATTAGAAAATTGTGTTTATGTAAACACTAATATATACCCATATGGAGGTGCATCAAGTTGTCCTCTCCATCTGATGTGGACCTTGTCCATCAGGCACCAAGTCCCTGTGTTTACTTGAGTACCTCATACCTTATGGTCCAAACAGGTGGGGTCTCTTTTTTCTTGGTCTCTCTTCCTCCTTTCTTTCTCTGTCACACACAAACACATGAACTGACACACGCACAGAGCTCCCCAACTTTAATTATCTGATGTATTGAAGCAAATTGATTAGTGTGCAGCTTTTCTGCTTTGCCTGCTATTCATGTTATGTAAAAATAAGAACCATGTGTTTCTTAGCTGGTTACTTCTCTAAGCTAAGTAGCATCTTTGTTTATTATACCCAGAGACCAAAAGCGATCCAAGTGTTAGCCAGCAGCTTAACTGGCAAACAAATTGTGGCAAATTCATTTACTGGAATAATACCCACTGTTACAATCAAGTACTGCCGGACACACTCAACACCATGCTTAAAATAACAAGTACCTGAATAAGAAAAATAAGGCAAAAAACCACAAGTGCATACATACAATTCCACTTCTATAATTTCTATAAAGTAAAAATGAACTTAGTTACATCAAAAAGATCTGTAGTTGAATGGGGACACAGACAAACCATATTAATAAACTTCCTAAATTGACTGAGACCTGTCTCAGACATTTGTGGTTTACCCTACTCATGTACAGCCTTCAGGGTTACAAGGCCTGTATCAGTTTCCAGGATTGTTTCCCTTTATTATTGTTTGTTATTTCCTCCTTGGTTTTCTGTGTTCTACTTTTCTTTTTCTCCCACTATTTTCTTATTAATGGGATGTGAAACTTCCCAACATTTGCAAGGTAGGTAACAATGAGCTATACTAACAACATGGGACCTGTTTATCTAGGAATAATCCGTCCTACCCATGAAAGATAAAACAGGAGACCAGAAACTCATCTGGTTGTAAAATGCTTCCTCTGAAAGATTTTGAAAAGGAAAAAGTGGGGAAAATATGAAAGGAAAGTAAAACTTGTGATCTCAATTCATTGTGACACGAAGGGGGAAAAAAACCTAAAGGACGATCCATGCAAGAAACTGATTTTCCTTTCATTCCTAAGACAATAGCCACAGACAAAAAGTTAAATATCTTCACAGACATCTGTGCAGATATCTCTTTGTACATGTTATTTTATGTAAAATGCTGACATGATTGTCTAGTTCTCTATGCACCTCTTTTTCATTACAACATGTAAATTTTCATACCATCCCTCTTTCCCCTCTAGCCAACTTTTCCCTTTTATGTATTGAAAGTCCTAAAAATTGTCTTTGGGGAATGGCACAGACCACACAGTTTCTGTGATTACTTTTATCTTAATTCCAGGCATGCCCTAACTTTGGCAAAATTAATTTTAATTTGATTGAGATCTGTCTCAGAAACCTTTGGTTTACACTAGGAAAGATCCCAAATTAGGAGCCAATTACTGTAAAAATCAGCCATACCAGTGTGTGTGTGTGTGTGTGTGTGTGTGTGTGTACGTGTGTGTTTTAATTTTTGTGGGCTTTGAGCCATGTAGTTCTCTCTGTGGAGATACTATTTGGTGTGACATTTTAATAGAGAATTCTAAAAGAAATAAGAGGATTCTCCAAATTCTTTTTTTTTTTTTTTTTTTTTTTTTTTTTTTTTGAGACGCAGTCTCGCTCTGTCGCCCAGCCTGGAGTACAGTGGCCGGATCTCAGCTCACTGCAAGCTCCGCCTCCTGGGTTTACGCCATTCTCCTGCCTCAGCCTCCCAAGTAGCTGGGACTACAGGCGCCTGCCACCTCGCCCGGCTAGTTTTTTTTTGTATTTTTTTAGTAGAGACGGGGTTTCACCGTGTTAGCCAGGATGGTCTCGATCTCCTGACCTTGTGATCCGCCCGTCTCGGCCTCCCAAAGTGCTGGGATTACAGGCTTGAGCCACCGCGCCCGGCCAGGATTCTCCAAATTCTATCAGTTTCTGGACTCACCATGGATCTTGACTGTGTCATTGCTTCTGACAGTCCCAGGGAAGAGACTCTTGGGTGGTTTTGTGGAATCTGTGTTGGGCTCTCCCTGCAGTTTACAGGGTATAGTGATGCCAAATGTCTGCTTCAAGAGACAATTTCAAAAGTACTAGATGCTGCTGAAAGAACATTGTGAACAGGGGACAGCCCCTTCATTCTGGGAGAGCGACATTGGGAGACTAGGCTCTGTGAGCCCAAACAGCATCGTCCCCAGCAGGGTGAGGGCAGAGCTGCAGGGCAGGCCCAGAGCCCACTCAACACAGATTTCAGTCCTGGAGCTGCTGCAGAGGACTCTGAGGAAAAAATTTTTCCACCACCTGAATTACACTTATTTCAAAACAAAAATGCAATTAAAAAAGTTAAAGTAAGTAATCAATGTCCAGGCACAGTGGCTTACACCTATAATCCAAGAAATTTGAGAGGCTGCGGTGGGAAGATTTCGTGAACTCAGGAGTGTGAGATCAGCCTGTGAAACATAGTGAGGCTTCATCTTTATTTTTAAAAATAAAAATAAAATAAAACATAAATAACTTAGCAAAAACTACCAATGTGTCTTTCCATATCCTATCATGCCTGGAGCATTTACCTAACCCAATGAGTCAATGAGAACCAAATTTGAAAGGAGAAAATTTTAGAGTTTTCAGATATCTTAATAGTTGGAAGATGTAGAACAAAAATAATTCTATCAGTTCAATGTGTGCAAGCATTGAGAGACACACTCATGCCAGGAGTTCAACCTGCAGAAGGCAAAACCCAAAAAGGTTGAGGTTGTTAATGTGCCATTTGAAGATCATTTTGAGGACCATGTCCTGTGAGAGTTTGTTTCTCTATTAGAGGAGTTCTTCGCTCACGAAGTTCTGGACATGCCAGGGGACAAATATCAGTAAACAAACATTAGAACTTGAACCTCAGCTTCCCACTGTTGATTTCTCCATGCGTTATCTCTCTGTTATTTCTCATGCTAGATCAGGTCTTTAGCTATGAAATATTCCACCATTAATATGTAAACAACTTGAAGTCTACTGAGTTAAACATGTATATTTTCTCCTGTTTTTCCCAGTTGTTCCCTCCCACAGCTCCAACATCCACTGTTAACATCACCTTCTAGATCTGCTGCCATGCCCTGCAGATTAAGAATCTGATCCCATGACAGGTGGAGGTGCATCTCTATGGAACTTTGGTGAGAATCTCGGTTTTTATCTTATTTCCTCTAGGGCTCCACCATTGCCTCTGGAATAATGGTTCCAGTGGCTGGCCCCTGCAGGGTAGGTAATTCCTCAGTTCTGTAATGCTAATGAGGGAGGTGGGTCTGAATGCATTTCGGAAGTGTGGGCTCTCCCTCTCTCTTAGACACTTTGGGAAAGGAAGATTTTTCTGACTGTCCCCGTTCTAGGGCAAAGGGATTCAACAGGATAGGAATGCTGATCAAACAAAACCTTCCGCTGAATTAAATTTAAAGGAGTTTAATTGAGCAATGGATGATTCATGAATCAGGCAGCCCCAGAATGACAGCAGATTCAAAGAGACTTTAGTTCAGCCATGTGGTGGAAGAAGATTTATAGGTTTAAAAAATGATGTACAGAAATTAGAAGTGAGGTATAGAAATAGCTGGATTGGCTACAAGTTGGAATTTGCCTTATTTAAACACAGTTTGCACACTCGAGAGTGTATGAGTGGTTGAGCTGTGGCTGCTGGAATTGGCCAAGACTCAGCTATTGTTACAGGTACATGCTCCTACGTCAGGTTTTCAATGTTGTCTCCCTATTCAGGCAGGTTACAGTTTGTCCACAAAGACTCAAACATAGAAGTACAGAGTCCTTCTCAGGCCATATTTAATTCACTTTATCAATGCCCTTCAGTATGTTGTTCTTGAGAATTTCACACGACAACATGTTAACCACACTGGAATTTAAGCAATCCAATACATGTTTGTAGCTTTATCTTGTAATAGGTTGTATTTCATATGGCAGCTTCTGTCTCAGTTTAGCTAACACTATGGCTTTGTTTCTACAAGAACTGGCTTCTCCCAAGATTTCCATGTTTGTGAAAGGAAAATAAATTTCTGAAACTCCCAAATCACTAAGCCAAAGGGAATAGTCAAGCTGGAAACTGTTTGGGGCAAACCCACCCCCCATTCTTTCCCTAAAATGATAGTTACTACGATTTTTAAAACTATACCTCCTTCAAAATTTGACCACAAGGAAGATCCTTTTGTATCAAGGACGGAGTTGTCTCCCTGCTCATGTAAGTCAAATGTGTACCTGATTGCTCCTTTTGCTCTATTGTTTTGCGAAGCCAGACTAAGGCCTATGTGACTATTCCTACAAATTGTGCATTCAGTTAAAGGCTAATCAGAAATCCAAAAGAATGCAAGCATTTGTCTCATACTTACCTATGATCTGGAAGCACTCATTGCACTTCAAGTTGTCCTGCCTTTCTAAACCAAACCAATGTACATCTTACATATATTAATTAATGTCCCATGTCTCCCTAAATTGTGTAAAACCAAGCTGTGCCCCACAACCTTGGGCATATATTGTCAGGACTCCCTGAGACAGTGTCACTGGCATGTCCTTAATCTTGGAAAAATGAACTTCCTAAATCTATTGAGATTAGTCTCAGACACTCTTTGGTTTACAGGCCTGTTTTCTTTCTCATAACTTCAATTTCTGAAATACTAAAGAAAACTTGCCAAACTGTACATTCCCTTGTTTAACCTATTATTGTTGTAAAAGAAATATATTTATATAATTTATATATAATTTTCATGTATGTACATTACCAAGCTGAGTAGCAAGCAGACTTATTAGTAAGANAAATGAACTTCCTAAATCTATTGAGATTAGTCTCAGACACTCTTTGGTTTACAGGCCTGTTTTCTTTCTCATAACTTCAATTTCTGAAATACTAAAGAAAACTTGCCAAACTGTACATTCCCTTGTTTAACCTATTATTGTTGTAAAAAGAAATATATTTATATAATTTATATATAATTTTTCATGTATGTACATTACCAAGCTGAGTAGCAAGCAGACTTATTAGTAAGACAGAGAAATTTTAAAATGCAAGTATCAATTAGCAACTTAATAGTAAAACAAATTATGCTACATTTGTTTTCTGAAATGCTACCCATCATTTATAAGAAATAAACACATATAACATAAAAAGTTTAATTCTCAGTATTTCTACTGAGAAAAAATAAACCAAATAGATAAGGGTATATACTATATTATTTTAGTCTTACAAATTCTAGAAAATAAAAAGTAGTCTAAAAAATATGAAAACATCAGTAGTTTTATAAAGGAATGGTAGATGAAGGGAAGAAAAAAATATATATAAAAGAGTAAGAGGAATGCTGAGGGGAGCTGACTTGTCACCTTCTTGAAAATAGACCTTTTTTTTAACATTTACTATTGTACAGGTTAAATATGTGAATTTTATTATCTGTCAATTAAAACTTATAAAATTTATTACAAGTAAACAACTGAAATTTTAGACAAAAAAAGGAATGACAGGAAGGAATAAATAAATATGTTAAATATCAGGGATACCTAAACATTTATCTGCCTGAACCTTGTCTCCATATATTTAGGTAAATTCAGCAAAATCACATAGGTTCTCGTGACAGGAAGCAGATTCTGCAAACCACACTAGGCACATTTAGCTCTGTCCTAGAGTTGGTTCAGAGAGCAATTGAGGCCAGTTGTGAGGAGCATAGGCCCAGATACTAGGACTCACTCATGCCAGATGTAAGCCCTTAGACACATACATAGCCCCTCCATGTGTGGGTTCACTTTTACATCTGTACATGAAGAAACCACTGACTCCTAAATAACATAATTTATCCACATAGGTAAACATAATTAAAAATGTGATAGTTGTTAAATGTTTATCACAGAACAATTTCACAAGACAGCACATTTTCCCAAACACAATCATTGTCATCAAAATCCCCCAGGACTCTCTCATCCGCCCTGGGCCCTGCCCTCTTCTCAGGCGTCCCACCCCCAGAGCTTGCTATATAGTAGGAGACATGCAAATAGGTCCCTCCCTCTGCTGATGAAAAGCAGCCCGGCCCTGACCCTGCAGCTCTGGGAGAGGAGCCACAGCCTGGGATTCCCAGGTGTTGCCATTCAGTGATCAGCACTGAAAACACAGGACTCATCATGGAGTTTGGGCTGAGCTGGGTTTTCCTTGTTGCTATTTTAAAAGGTGATTCATGGAGAAGTAGAGATACTGAGTGTGAGGGGACATGAGTGAAAGTGGTTATGTGTGGTGGTTTCTGACCTTGGTGTTTCTGTGTTTGCAGGTGTCCAGTGTGAGGTGCAGCTGGTGGAGTCTGGGGGAGGCTTGGTACAGCCTGCGGGGTCCCTGAGACTCTCCTGTGTAGGCTCTGGATTCACCTTCAGTAGCTATGGCATGCACTGGGCCCGCCAGGCTCCGGGGAAGGGGCTGGAGTGGGTCTCAGCTATTAATAGTGGTGGGGGTAGCACATGGTACGCAGACTCCGTGAAGGGCAGATTCACCATCTCCAGAGAGAATGCCAGGAACACACTGTATCTTCAAATGGACAGCCTGAGAGCTGAGGACACGGCTGTCTATTACTGTGCGAAAGACACAGTGAGGAGAAGTCAGTGTGAGCCCAGACACAAACCTCCCTGCAGGAACGCTGAGGGGAAATCAGTTGCAGGGGGTGCTCAGGACCCACTGATCAGAGTCAACCCCAGAGGCAGGTGCAGATGGAGGCTGATTTCCTGTCAGGATGTGGGACTTCATCTTTTTACAGTTCCTCTAGTGAACCTCTCTAAGTTTGGAGTTCTGTTCTTACAAAATATCATCTCTACATATTTTTAAATGATTATTTTAATATGAGAATCTCTTCTCATATGCACAAAATGCAGATTGATGCTTACAGAAATGAAAAGTCCTCAACCATGGTCACCAGAATCAGAGTCCTGAGGAAGCTCAGGGCTTCCTGGTGAGTCTTCTCCAATCAGACTCAGGACAGGAACTTCAGAAAGATTCCCTGATGAGAACAGTCTTTAGGATTCTGATTACAACCAAGAGAGAGGCTGGGCCAGGGTCAGTGTCATGTAGAACCTCACAGGTTTTATGTCTGATCCTTCTTCTGACACTAAAGTGTATAAATCAGAATCAGCACTGATCTAGTGTTGGTTTTGCCTACAATTCATGTTTGTTTGTTTGTTTGTTTTTTTCCGCTTTTTAGTTGTTGTTCTTCCTTTTTCATTGGCTTTTCCTGCTCCCTGAAAAGTAAAATGTGGTTTCTGTGGTCTAAATTCCAGGGCTCAAGCTCTTTTCCTGGAGCTCAGGTGGGTCTCCGGCTGTGGCTCCTGCAGCTATGTGGGAGAGACTGATGAGACTGTCTTCACTCCCATTGCTCAGGACCCTACACTGTGTTCTGTGTAGACTCACCTGGGAATGCATATGGTTAGTGGGAACTGCAGGGGATAAGCTTGCTTGGTCAACATGAGATGTGGATGCGGAATTGATCCTGTGCTGTGCAAACTGCCATGGAGTCACCTTCTTCAGCAGCCGTGGTATAAAGTGGGTGTCAAAGTTGTCAGAATAAAAAAGGAGCCACTAGTGTTAAAACCCTGATGAATGAAGCTGGAGCAGGCCATGAGGGAGGGTTCTCACACTCATCCCTTATAACAAGAACTATCGTAAATAGACTGTAAAACCACAACCTTGCACAAAGGCCACTGCGACCATGGAACAGTTACTTCTCCAAGTGCATCTGCCCAGCATCTGCCTGTTCAACCTACACTGATGTCACCCTTGTTGTTCATCCTTCCAGCCTAGAATAATTGTTTCAAAACTGCTTATCTACCCCTTCTCATTTTTCTTTCAAACCCTTGTCTTCCTTTACCTACCTGAATGTAACCATGCATATTCCCATTGTGATGGCCATCCTCAAACATTATTTTATTTTAGACTCTTTCTGTTTTTTTTTTTTTTTTTTTTTTTTTTTTTTGAGACGGAGTCTCGCTCTGTCGCCCGGGCTGGAGTGCTGTGGCTGGATCTCAGCTCACTGCAAGCTCCGCCTCCCGGGTTCACGCCATTCTCCTGCCTCAGCCTCCCTTCTCCTGCCTCAGCCTCCCGAGTAGCTGGGAGTACAGGCGCCCGCCACCTCGCCCGGCTAGTTTTTTTTTTTTTTTTTTTTTTTTTGTATTTTTTAGTAGAGACGGGGTTTCACCCATGTTCGCCAGGATGGTCTCGATCTCCTGACCTCGTGATCCGCCCGTCTCGGCCTCCCAAAGTGCTGGGATTACAGGCTTGAGCCACCGCGCCCGGCCTGACTCTTTCTGTTTTTCAGGTTTGACAAGCTACAGATGGACATGCCACCTTTCTGTGAGATGTAGAAGATGACAATTTAGGGGGATGGCTAGGGATGTACAATGTCCATGAGATAAGTCATCAGTAAGTGCAGGCTGGAAGTCTCAGAGCAGAAGTGTGGATCACCATGGAATTTCACCTACTCCAGTTCTGCTCTGATGGAATCAGGCACACCCAGGTTATCAAAGACAATTTACCTAACCTAGAGGCAACTGATGGCACTTTTAATAAAATTTATAAAGGATATTTACAACACCCCCTAGATTAGTGTTGGATTGAATAATTACCAAGTATAGCCTCGCCCGTTTTACCATAAAACATGTAATTGCCCATGGAGAACAACGTTTAACATGAGATCTATGTTGTTAAAAACTTTTAAGGGGTAAAACTGAGCATTTTACAATTAGGCTTTTATAATTTTGCTAATGAGTTTTATAATTTACATGTATATTTTGGATATCCTCACTTTTTCAGATGCGTGGCTTGCAACTATATTCTCCCATTCTATAAGTTGGAATTTTTTCCTTGCTTTGCAGGATCTTTCTATTTTGATGCTGTCCCACTTGTTCAATTCTGCTTTTGTTGTCTGTGCTTTTAGTATAAAATCTAGAAAAATCATTCCTAATTTTTTGCAGGAGAGAAAATTTTACAATTGCAGGCCATACATTTAACAGTTTAACCCATTTAGAGCTCATTTTCATATTAATCCTAACCTAAAATTCTTCATTCTTTGCATGTGTAAATCCACTTTTTCTAACATCCTCTTTGGAAGAGACTATGATTTAGCCATTGTATATTGTTGTTTTTCACATTGAAAATTAGTTTGCCATCAATATATCATCTTATTTCTGAGCTCTCTATATGTATCTATACCAATAGCATCCTGTTTATGTTGCTTAATTTTTGTAATTAGCTTTGAAATTTAGAAGTAAGATAACTCCAAGTTTATTCTTGCCTTATTACAGATATTGGGACAAAATATTTTAATCTTTCACCATTAAGTAGTTGATGGCTTTTCATAAGACTTTTATTATTTACATGTTATTTTCTTGTGTTACTACTTTGTTTGAAGTTTTAATCATGAAACTTTGCATTTTAAAAATGTAATTTCCTGTGTCTGGTGAGAAGTTAATGGGATTTTTAAATTTTATGCTCTTAATTTGGCATACCACATTTATCGATTCGAGGACATTGAATTATCGCTGCATCTCAAAAGTAAATTTGAGTTGAATGGTGTATGATTCTTTTAAAGTCTTGTGGAATATAGGTGGTAATTACTGGGCCGTAGGTTTATTTATGTATATTAGAAATATTGGTCTGTAGTTTATTTTTCTGCTTTTGCCCTTGTCTGTTAGTGGTAATATGGTAATTGTAGCCTTATAGAAAGCATTTGAAAGGTGGGTGCCACACCAATTTTTGAGAAAGTCAGAGAATGGTTGGTATTACTTTTTCAAATGTTGAGACTTATTTTTTCATCTAACATATAACCTATCATGGAGAATATTTTGTCTGTGCTTGGGAAGTATGCATATTATGCTGCGGTTGGTTGAAATTATCTGTAAATTTCTATTAGGTTACTTTGATTAATAGCGTTGTTCAAGTCCACTGTCTTCTTAAGATTTTTTTTTTCTGGATGTTCTATACATTATTGAAAGTAAGGTGTTGAAGGCTCCTATTTTCTTATTGTTTCCTATTTATCTCTTTATAACTCTTAAAGTTTGCTTAATGCAGTTATATTTCTATTTGTATAATACATATATGTAAAAATAATAATAATTGCTTAGTAATTTTAATGGTGCAGTCACATAATAAAAAATTATATTGTCCCAAATGCTGCCATTGCCTCTAAACTCCTCCAGGTGTCTCACATCTGCTCTGGGCCCTGCTCTCCCCTCAGGCATCCATCCCCATATCTTGCTGTAGAGGAGGAGACCAGCAAAGAGGGCCTTCTCTCTTCTGATGAAAACCAGCCCAGCCCATGTTCTGTAGCTCAGAAAGAAGAGCGCCAGTTTGATTCCCAGGTGCTTCCACTTGGTGATCAGGAGTGAATACAAGTGACTCACTGTGGGGTTTGGGCTAAGCTGGGCTTTCCTTGTTGCTGTTTTTAAAGGTGATGTTTGAAGACCTAGAGATGCTGAGTATGACTGGATGTGAATGAAACAAAGAGTGGATATGCGTGGCAGCTTCTAACCACAGTATCTCTTTGTTTGCAGGTGTCCAGTGTGAGTTGCTGCTGGTGGAGTCTGGGGGAGATTTGGTACAGCCCGTGGGGGCCCTGAGACTCTCCTGTGCAGCCTCTGGATCCACCTTCAGTAGTTACTGGATCAGCTGAATAGATCAGGCTCCAGGGAAGGGGGCGCAGTGAGTAATAGGTGTGAAGTGCAATGGAAGAAAGACTTACTAAGCAGACTCTGGGAAGGGCAGATTCACCGTCTTCAGAGACAATGCCAACAACTCGCTGTATCTGCAGATGAATAGTCTGAGAGTCGGACTTGGCCCTGTATTATTGTGTGAAAGGTACCAAGTGATGGGACATCAGTGTGAGCCCAGACACAAAATTTCCTGCAGGGAGAAAGAAGGAGGCTGGGCTGCAGAGGGCATTCAGCACCCAAATAAGACAGGGGCAGTTCCAGGCTCAGGTGAAGGTGAAAGTTAAGGTCTGCTTTTTCGGGGAGGGTCTGTGGATTTCTCCAGCTCTAACAGTTCTCCTGGAATCCTCTGTTTATTTGTGGTTCTGCTCCTACTACTGAAGTTTCTGGGTTAGAAAAGTTTGCTATTATAGGAGGAAATATTCTCACATATCACAAAGGCAGTTTTAACTAATGAAGGCAGAAAAATGCACAGGAGGCCAGGTGAGGCTGTAGACACTGTCAGCCCCCGATGCCAATCTCACAACTAGTGATGGAGAAGGGTGGGAAGCTGATGGAGCTTCCTAACTACCCAGCGTTCCATGCTAGGTCCGTCAGGGCCATTGGTTCCTCCCTGAGCACAGCTGACCACCGGGAGTCCCCCATGTGCCCAGCAGCAGCCACACCTCAGTATCTTCACTGTCCACAGTCACTATCCTGGAGGAGTTTCCAGGATGGATGTCTTTGGCACAAACCAGGTGCTGAATGTCAGAGAGCAGTAGCTGGGTGCCTGCCTGGTCTATGGAACTCGCTGATGTTGAGGAGATGGGTGGGTTCATTCTCTGGGTCAGCACTGAGATATTAAGTAGGAAAATTCTGTTTTTTCACACACTAAACCTTGCCTTCTGCAGATAAAGGATAGATTGTTCTCACTCTGAACCTGAAGTAGGAACTGTTCCTGTACAACTCAAGGCCCTCAGAGACACCTCTGTGCAGCTTTACTGAGTCAGCTGTTTCTCTGTGTGGGGCGACCTCCCCTGCCAGTGATTGCTGCTCAGGTCTAATTGTGGATTCAGAATTAGGACACCTTTAGGTTATCACGGGTCAGCCTTGTTCTGAAAATCACCATTATCATAGATAGAGGTAATAATCCAATGCCCATTCTCCTAACAGCAGTTTCTCTTTTTCATTTGGTTGAAAGTTTGCGGGGGAATGTGACCACATATTTGTCTGATTCTAACCTCAGAATCTACTATTTGCTCTAGGATACCCACAAATTGGGCAAAGGGAGCTCATTATTCTCATCAAAATGCGTATTTCTGTGAATTTCAACATGTTGTTTAGAATCCATGCATGCCAACAATGTTTCTCAGTGCACTGTTGGCCTGGTGAAGACCTCACAGAGAGCCACTCCCTCACCTGTGCTGTCTCTGAATTCTCCATCACAACCAGTGATTCCTGCTGCAGCTGGATCCACCAGTCCCCAGGGAAGGGACTGGAGTGGATCAGGTGGACAGGTCGTGAGGGAGCACGAATTCCAACCCACTCCTCAGGAATCCAGTTACTATCTCCAGTTCCATGTCCAAAAAACAGGTTTCTTTTACAGTGAAGCCAACTGAGCAAGAAGTACACAACCATGGATTTTAAGACAAAAGACAAAGTGAGGGAAAGTCATTGTGAGTCAGACACAAAGCTCCCTGCAGGGGAGCTCAGGAACATCAGGGGATGCTCAGATCACCAAGGGGCACTCAGGACACCAGGGGGCGCTCAGAACACATCGAGCCAGGTGCAATAGGCGGGAAAAGGTGCTGGAGCCGGGGTTTTGCATCACCATCGCATTTCACCACTGGACGCCCGCCACTGTGTTTATCCTAATGTGTATGATTGCTTGTCTTATCACAAAATGATCTTTCTAAAAATGTAAAACCACATCTAGGTGCATCAAGTTGTCCTTTCCATCTTATGCAGACCTTTTACATTAAAACTAAGTTCCTGTTTTTACTTGAGCACCTCATAAATGTTGGTCAATTATGTAGGATCTCTGTTCTTTTCTGTCTCCTTTTCTCTCTGCTTCTCTCTCACACACAAACTGACATACACAGAGTTCTTTAATTTCAATGACCTGATGTACTGAAGACATCAGGTTTAAAGTGCAGCTTTTCTAGTTTAGCTGCTGTTCATGTTGAAACAATAAGAACATGTTTCTAAACTGTGTACTTCTCTAAGCTGAGTAGCTGAGTAGCAGCTTTCTTGATAATACTCAGATACTGAAAGCAATGCAAATATTGATCAGCAGCTTAATCAGTAAATAAACTGTGGTAAATTCATTCATTGGAACAATACCCACTGTTGCAGTCACATACTGTTGGATATACTCAACAGCGTGGGTAAATTCGCATGTACTTATGATGAGTAAAATAAGCCAAACAAAAGTACACATATGATCCCACTTTTATAAATTCTATAAAATGTAAACTAATCTAAATTTACATAAAGAAGATCAGTTGTTGACTATAAACGTGATGTGAGAAGGGAAGGTGTAAAAAACAAGAATTACAGAAAAATGAAGAAATTTTGAAGGTAATTGATCCTTTCTGTGTTAATAAAGGTAATGTTTATGTCATTATTTGTCAAAATGGACACGTTATGGTAAGATTATTATTTGCTAACTTCACCTCATTAAAATATTAAAAATTCAAACATGTATAATTTGGTAGAAAATGAGTTAGACATGGATAAAATATATGAGAAATTAAAAAAAGAAAATCACAGAACAATGGCATGGTGATTTCACTCATCAAACTGAAAAATTTTTTAATTTCTCAACACAGAATTAAAGGTTTAATTAATTATATAAATATATATGATATAGATAAGTATTATATATTATGTGTAATATATAATTATGCATTATATATTACGTTTATATATAACATGAAAAATTAGGCCCTTCTGAATATACACATGAATGAACCCTGGCTCTCCTTTTATTTTTAGGGAAACACTAGTATACAGCACAATAATTTCATTATTTCATTACGTGATGGGGATTAATCAAATTATACCAGGCATGTCCGTCTCTGTCCTGGAATTGGTTCGGGAATTAGGTATGTCCTGTTGACAGGAGCTGGGACACAAAGCTCACAGCATTAGTTGTCCTTGATGCCATGCAAAGGCCAAGAAATCTCAGCTAAAATGTAGTGTGGATGTCACATCTGTTGGTGCCTCACACTTCCCCCATGTGAATATGAAAAGGTTAATTATCTCTTGAGGTATCTGCCAAGAGTAGTGCAGGTCTCTCATGAATGTCTAAAATGACTTAATAGGGCAAAAAACAAAGACTAGTTCAGTGGATTTAACGTTCTTTTGTGGTTTGACAGTGCAGGCAGATTTAGGTTTCTCATTCATACAAAGGGGTTTGTGGGGTTTGAAACTCCAAATAGCATCGAATGAGTAATTTCTCGTGATTTTTAACTAGATTCACATTTTTTGGTTGAAGAAATAGGAGATGACTGAGGAATGAGCCTTCAGTTATCAGCAGTCAGGCATCAGAAAAATAGTCCGATGACTCATTGTATGTAGCAACTATAAAAAGAGTGAATAAAAAAGAGATCAATGTCCAATACGGGTGGGCAAGAAGCATGTCTACAAATAATGAGAAGACTGTTTATAAGCATAAGCAAACAATAATAAAAAAGGAGAAAAAGACAAGAAGGACGTGAAAGTGGGTGGGGGGAATCGGACGGGGTCCTGTTTCAAAGTCTTGTGTGGAGACCTTTTACTATCTAAGATCATCAGCCTATTCTGGATGTCTGAGGTAAGCTGCCTGCCCCAAAACATCAGAAGCACCAGAGGATCTCTGAGCATGCTCAATTCAATATCCTCTATTGGAGTAATCTCATGACTGTGTGAAATTCTTAACTGATTTTTTTTTTTTTGGTGACAAGGTCTTGCTTTGTCACAAAGGTTGGAGTGAAGTGACGCAATCATAGCTCGCTGTAATCATGAAATTCTGGCTCACACAATTCTACTGTCTCAGTCTTCTGAGTATCCAGGACTAGAGAGGTGCACCACCATACCCAGCTGATTTTTAAAAGTTTATTATGACAGAAATGGACTGTCCCAAAGTTTCCCTGGCTGGTCTTGAACTCGTGGTCTCATGTGCTTCTCTCTGATTTGCTTCTTGAAGTGATGAAATTATAGGCATGAGTCACCACATCTGTTCTGAATTGATTCTTTAGCTGTGTAATATTAACCCAATAATTAATTCCCCGGATTTTTTTTTTTTTCAGTGTTTTGGTTAAAAGCACCTAATAAAGGCCTGGCAAGGTAGATCATATCTGTAATCCCAGCACTTCGGGAGACCGAGGTGAGCAGATCACTTGAGGTTAGAAGTTTGAGACCAGCCTGGTCAAAACAGCAAAACCCCGTTTCTGCTAAAAATTCAAGAATTAACCAGGTGTGGTAGTGCACGCCTGTAGTCCCAGTTACTCAGGAGGCTGAGGCAGTAGAATCACTCCAGGCAGGTGGAGGTTGCAGTGAGCTGAGATGGGGCCACTGCACTCCAGCCTGAGCAACAGAGTGAGACTCTGCCTCACAAAAACAATTTTAAAAAGTACTGATAAAATTTCTTCCAATATGGTTCAATAAAAAAGAATTTTGTCCGATGTTTCTTCCAATAGACATGGTCTCATGGCTGAAGATCACAAAATACTGCTAAAAATATGTAGTAAAAAAGAAACCTTAAACTTTTAGTGATTTGACTGAATATAACACAATAATCACTTTAAATATTTTGCAACACATGCATGCCATATGACAAAAATCTTTACATGTATGGACCTTCCAGCTACCAAGCCTTAGGATAGTAATTGATGTGCCCTAAGGAGTGGACCATAATGCCACAGTGCTAGTGGGATAACTCTTGGCCAAGAGAGATTAATATTTTATCACAGTTTTATAATTTCTATTTAAAGATACAAGATTTTCGACATATTCAGAAGATTGTGAGTGAGATTGATTCTGTGGAAAATGAACAATGGCAAGGCCTTCCATGCTTTCATAATATTATAACCCAGGTTAAGACTGAATATTTGGTATAATGATGCACTACAACATTGTTTGTTGTAATTGTTTCCTTGTTTTTATTTGGTTTCAAAGTTATATAAGTTAGGTTTGTAGAATGTAGGAATTCATTTTAAGGTATATTTTTGGCCAGGTGTGTTGGCTCACACCTTTAATCCCAGCACTTTGGAAGGCTGAGGCGGGCAGATTACTTGAGGCCAGGAGTTCGAGACCAGCCTGGGCAACAAGGAGAAACCCCATCTCTAGTAAAAATACAAAAATTAGTCAGACATGATAACGTGCACCTGTAGGCCCTGCTACTCAGAAGGCTGAGGCACAAGAATCACTTAAGCCTGGAAGGCAATGTTTGCAGTGAGCCAAGATCACACCACTGCAATACAGCTCGTGTGACAGAGCAAGACTTTCTTTCCCTTTTCTTCTTTCTTTCTTTCTTTCTTTCTTTCTTTCTTTCTTTCTTTCTTTCTTTCTTTCTTTCTTTCTCTCTTTCTTTCTCTCTTTCTCTTTCTTTTCTTTCTTTCCTTCTTTCTTTCCTTTCTTTTTCTTTCTTTCTTTCTCTTTCTTTCTCTCTTTCTTTTTCTTTCTCTCTTTCTTCTTTCTCCTTCCCTTCCCTTTCCTTCCTTCCTTCCGTCCTTCCTTCCTTCCTTCCTTCCTTCCTTCCTTCCTTCCTTCCTTCCTTCCTTCTCTCTCTCTCTCTCTCTGACAGAGTTTCACTCTTGTTGCCTAGGCTGGAGTGCAATGGCATGATCTCGGCTCACTGCAACATCCACCTCCTGGGTTCAAGTGATTCTCCTGCCTCAGCCTCCCTAGTAGCTGGGATTACAGGCATGTGCCACCATGTCCAGCTAATTTTGTATTATTAGTAGAAATGGGTTTTCTCCATATTGGTCAGGCTGGTCTCAAACTCCTAATCTCAGGTGAGTCACCTGCCTCAGCCTCCCAAACTGCTGGGATTACAGGCGTGAGCCACCGCACCTGGCCACAAGACTATTTTTTTTTAAAAAAAAGCAAATAAATAAATATAAATAAAACTGTCTTTTCTTGTTGTCCATTTTTATGGGGTTTCCAGAAGATTAAAGCACACTCTCTACTTGCAACATAGTTTAAAAGTCACACACCACTGTAGAGCATATGTATTCATCCTGGTCTTTGGTTAACTGACAAGCTCTAATAAGTGCAATAATTTCTGCCTTCTGGACTGGGTTTACATCAGATAAAGAAATATATCCTAGGCCGGGCGCGGTGGCTCAAGCCTGTAATCCCCAGCAACTTTTGGCGAGGCGAGACGGCGCGATCACTGGAGGTAGGGAGATCGAGACCATCCTGGCTACACGCGGTGAAACCCCGTCTCTACTAAAATACCAAAAACTTGCGGGCGACGGTGGCGGCGGCCTTAGTCCCAGCTACTCGGGAGGCTGAGCGCAGGGAAATGGCGTGAACCGGACGAGGCGAGCTTGCCAAGTGAGGCTGAGATCTGGGGGCCCACCTGCACTCCAGCCTGGGTGACAGAGCCGAGACCCGCCTCAAAAAAAAAAAAAAAAAAAAAAAGAAATATATCCTAAATTAACGTTGCTGGACAAGTTCTGACTAGTAAAATGAATTACTGGTTAATAACTTCAAGTTGTTATTATTTAGGTAATATTCATCAATAAATTATGCTAAATCAAGGGTCTCAATGGAAGTATTACCTAAGGGATATACAATTTTTGAAAACTATATTGAGATAAAATAGATGTGAGCACGCACTTTGTATCTAGCAATGTCTCCTGTCTATCACATTACAATCCACACACTAACTTTGACTTTACTTGGGACTTATTTTCATTTTCAAATTGGTGGCGTTTTTTGTTTGTTTGGTTTTGGTTTCATTTTTTTACTCTTAGTGCCTCTAGATTATTACATTTGGCTATTTTAGCAGAGAATGAAGAAAGGTAACATAAGGTGATATGGTTTTGCTGACTCCCCACCCAAAATCTCATCTTTAATTACAATACCTATAATCCCCATGTGTCAAAAGCAGGACCAGGTGGATGTAATCGAATAATGAGCATGATTTTCCTCATGCTGTTCTTGTGACAGTGAGTGAGTCTCACGAGACCCGATTGTTTTATATGTGCCTGGTATTTTCTCTGCTTGCACTCATTCTCTCTCCTGCCACCACCGTGTGAAGAGGTGCCATCCACCATAATTTTAAGTTTCCTGAGGCCTCCCCAGCAATGCAGAACTATGAGTCAATTATACCTGTTTTCAAGTTACCCAGTCTTGCGTGTTTTGAGAACAGACTAGTATAGTAAAGTGGGACCAAGGTAGTGGGGCTCTGCGATAAGGATACCAGAAAATGTGGAAGTGAATTTGGAACTGGGTAACACGCAGAGGTTGAAACAGTTTGGAGGGCTCAGACGAAGACAGAAACGTGTTTGAAATTTTGGAACTTTCTAGAGAGTTGGAGGGCTCAGAAGACAGGAAGATGTAGGGAAGTTTGGAACTTTCTAGAGACTTGTTGAATGGTTTTGACTGAAATGCTGATAGTAACATAGACAATGAAGTCCGGGCTAAGATGGTCTCCAATGGAGATGAGGAACTTTTTGGGAACTGGAATATAGGTGACTCTTGCTATGTTTAGCAAAGAGACTGGTGACATTTTGCCCCTGCCCTAGAAATCTGTGGAACTTTGAACTTCAGAGAGATGATTTAGGATATCTGGCAGAAGAAATTTTTAAGTGGCAGTGCATTCAAGAAGAAGCAGAGCATAAAAATTGGAAAAGTTTGTAGCCTGATGATTTGATAGAAAAACCCATTTTGGGGCTGGGCACGGTGGCTCATACCTGTAATCCCAGCACTTTGGGAGGCCGAGGCAGGCAGATCATGAGGTCAGGAGATGGACACCATCCTGGCTAACATGGTGAAACCCTGTCTCTACTAAAAAGTACAAAACAAAATTAGCTGGACGTGGTGGCAGGCACCTGTAATCCCAGCTACTCAGGAGGCTCAGGCAGGAGAATGGCATGAACCCAGAAGGCGGAGCTTGCAGTGAGCCAAAATCATGCCACTGCACTCCAGCCTGGGTGACAGAGCAAGACTCTGTCAAAAAAAGAAAAGAAAAGAAAAGAAAAGAAAAGAAAAAAACATTTTCTGGGGAGAAATTTAAGTTGGCTGCTTAAATTGTGTAAGTAATGAGGAGCCTAATATTAATCACCAAGACAATGGGGAAAATGACTTCAGGGCATGTCAGTGACCTTCATAGCAGCCCCTCCCATCACAGGCCCAGAGGCCTAGGAAAGATAAATCATTTCCTAGGCCAGGCCCAGGGCCCTCCTGCTCTTTGCAACCTTGAGACATGGTGCCCTTCATCCCAGCTGTTTCAGTCCCCATCATGGCTAAAATGGGCCAATGTACATCTTGAGCCATTGCTTCAGAAGGTACAAGCCACAAGCCTTGGCAGCTTACGTGTGATGTTGGATTGCATATACACAGAAGTCAATAATTAGGGTTTGGGAACCTCTTCCTAGATTTCTGAAGATGTAATGTAAATGCCTGGATGTCTAGACAGAAGTTTGCTGCAGAGGTGGAGCCCTCAAACAAAGTGCAGAAGGGAAATGTGTGGCTGGAGCCCCCATACAGAGTCCATACTGGGGTATGCCTAGGAAAGCTTTGAGAAGAGGGCTACTGTCCTCCAGATCCCAGAATGATAGTCCACCAACAGCTTGCACCATAAGCCTGGAAAAGCCACAGACATTCATAGTCAGCCTATGAAAGCAGCCAGGAGGGGGGCATTCCCCTGAAAAGCCACAGTGGTAGAGCTGCCCAAGGCCTTGGAAGTCAACCTCTTGCATCAGCGTGACCTGAATGTGAGACATGGAGTCAATAGAGATCATTTTGGAACTTAAGTTTTAACGACTGCCCTATTGGATTTTGGAATAGCATGCAACCTGTAGCCTCTTCATTTTTGCCAATTACTTGCATTTAAAATGGGTGTATTTATGCAATTTCTGTACACCCAATGTACCTAAAAAGTAACTAACTTGCTTTTGATTTTACAGGCTTATAGGCAGAAGGGTCTTGTCTTTTTTCAGATAAGACTTTAAAGTTAGTTTTTTGGGTTAATGCAGGAATAAGCTAAGAATTTGGGGAACTATTTAAAAGGCATTATTGTGTTTTGAAATGTCAGGACATGAGACCTGGAATGGACCAGGAGCAGAATAATATGCTTTGGCTTAGACGTCACCCAAAATCTCATCTTGATTTGTAATCCCCATAATCAAATGTCAAAAGTGAGACCAGGCAAAGGTAATCAGATCATGGGGGCAGTTACTCCCACACTATTCTCGTGACAGTGAGTAAGTCTCATGAGATCTGATGGTTTTACAAGTGTCTGGCATTTCCGCTGTTTGCACCCTTTCTCTCTTTGGCCACCATGTGAAAAGATTCCTTCCACCATGATTGTAAGTTTTCTGAGCCACGTGAAGCTGTGAGTCAATTAAACCTCATATATATGTATGTATATACATGTATATATGTATGTATATATTCACATATATATACACACACACACACACACACATATATACACACCACATATATATATATATATGTAAGTTAGCCAGTCTCAAGTATTCTTCCATAGCAGCATGAGGACAGAGTAATACATAAGCTGACAATGAGGTAAATCACACTGTAATGAAACAAGAAGCCTGGATGTGAGTGGCTCCAGGCTTGCCTAATTTGACAACTCATTTACCAAAGCAGTTTATTTTCTCAGTTTTCCACACTGATGCATCCAGTAAGTCGACTTCATTCCTCAAGTAACTCTCATCATGTAGTGACATGGTGACAACATTCCCAAGGGTCACAAACAAATGTTAGCTGGAAGTGGGGAGGGAAAAATTCTGCAATTCTCCTCTGAAGGGCCATAAATTCCTCAACAGACCATCTCCCTTGCCCCCATGACTAGAACTGCACCATATGCCCACATGGACACTCATCCCAGATGGAATAATAAAGCCCCATGATGAGGCTGACCATTTTACTACATAAATTACTAGAGACTGACATTGAGGTTTCAATAACTAATTTCTATAACCTAAATTTAATCACCATCAATTGTCACCTATGCCTTCAGTAAAAAATTGCTTGCTGTGATTAAGTTGTAAGTAGATTCCCAATGTTCACAACTGACCTTCCAAGAGAGCTGAGAAAATAGAAACTGAATGAGGACAGTGAAACCTGTCTTTGCTGTATTCACCACTAAACTCAAGTAAAGTCGGTACTGACCTTGAATACTGTGGCTTCTCTGTGGAATTCATGTTTCACTTCACAATGATTCCAACACAGACTCTCCTTCTACTCAAGCATTTGGCCTCCACTTCCTTTAAGGTCACACTCTGTTCTTAGTTTGTTCTCTGAACTCTATTATGCGGATGGGGATGAGCCACTAGATGAAAATTCCATATCTTCTCAACATAAAACCCATGAACAGTTATTTAATTCTTGTTCTGGTTATGATGGTTGATTCTTTTTGGCATCTTTATTACTGGTAATGTTCAAAGGCATCTCGTTTAAATTTTGACCTCTTCCTTTTTTTTTTTTTCCTGAGACACATTTTTTTCTGTTGGGTTTTTCGACTAGCATTATAACATGGTCTAGTGTCTAGCATCGGTTGTCATTAATAATAATTATGAATGTCACAAGCTATAATTTTTTTCATAGCAGACACTTTTTTCTGGGGATGAGTAAACACTGCCAAACCATCCCTACACACCTACATACGTGTACAATTATCACATTCTGTCATCTGTGAGTAATAAGTTACATCATTCTCTCTTCAAATTATTTAGCCCCCAGAAGGCCAAGAAAAACTCTTCTGAATCTGTTCAAACCATTGACCCAGAAATCACATGATGAGCAACGGCTCAGGTGGTTCTAGGTGTTGAGTTCATCTCTTCCCCTCCAATGTCCCACAGCCCCTGAGCCCACCTCTCCATGTTCTGTCAAGAAATCCCAGCTCAGGCACAGTAAAGAAAACAACTGACAGAGTGAAGAGGCAACCTGCAGTATGAGAGACAATGTTTACAAACTATATGACAAGGGATCAATATCAAAAATATAAAAGAAATGCAAATTACTGAATAGTAATAAAGTATGATTAAAAATAAGCAAATAAGACCACCAAACACCTCTCAGAAGAAGACATACAAAGGACCAACAAGTATATATAAAATTCTGAAAATAAATAATATACAGGAAAATGCAAATCCTCAATGAGATGGCATTTCATCCTTGTTAGAAAGGCTATTATTGGCCAGGCGCGGTGGCTCAAGCCTGTAATCCCAGCACTTTGCGAGGCTGAGGCGGGCGGATCACGAGGTCAGGAGATCGAGACCATCCTAGCTAACACGGTGAAACCCCGTCTCTACTAAAAATACAAAAAATTAGCCAGGTGTGGTGGCGGGCGCTTGCAGTCCCAGCTACTCCGGAGGCTGAGGCAGGAGAATGGCGTGAACCAGGGAGGTTGAGCTTGCAGTGAGCCGAGATCGTGTCACTGCACTCCAGCCTGGGCGACAGAGCAAGTCTCCGTCTCAAAAAAAAA
>NW_016821450.1:5269-12706 GCF_001698545.2 Rhinopithecus bieti | reverse complement strand
TTCTTTCTTTCTTTCTTTCTTTCTTTCTCTTTCCCTCCCTCCCTCCCTCCCTCCCTCCCTCTTTCTTTCTTTCTTTCTTTCTTTCTTTCTTTCTTTCTTTCTTTCTTTCTTTCTTTCTTTCTTTCTTTCTTTCTTTCTTTCTTTTTTTTCTTTCCTTCCTTCCTTCCTTCCTTCCTTCCTTCTTTTTGCAACAAGAGGACACATCGTCAACTTCACAGGAGCCAGAATGCCATGTTGGGGGCAGAAATGACTCTGCCTTGGTCATCAAAATCAGAGTCCTGAGGAAGCCCAGGGGAACCTTGGGACTATTTTCTAATCAGACTTGGGGTGAAGACCACTGTGGAAATCTCTTTTGGTCTCAGATTGGAGCCAAGAGGGAGGCTCACCCAGGGCCAGAATCTTTAAAATCTGACAGTTTTCACAGCTAACTCCTCTTCTTTTTTAAAACTAAGCACATCTGACTCATAAGAGATCCAGTTGGCTCTTTCCCATTTCTCCTCTCTCCAGACTTCGTCTCACAGTTCCCTTGTCTCCTTTTCTTCCCTGAAAACACAGGGTGTGTATTCTTTGGTCTAAATCCTAGGGCTCAGGTTTGTTGCCTGGAACTCAGGTGTGGCCCAGGCTGTGATTCCTGCAGGACCTGTGAAGGCTGAGGGGACTTTTTCACTCACCGTTGCCTGGCCCCTCCTGTTGTCTTCTGTGCATAGACACATTTGGGAAATGAAGTGGACTTTAGTCACCAAGGAAATAATGGTAGTTTTCTCAAATGGGATATTAATGTAGAAGTGATCTTGTGCTTCTCACACTCACAGAGTCCCCTCTCTCACCTACCACTTTGGGCAGAGTTGAGGATTGACACTTTGTTGTGCTTTGAGCTCCTCGTGACAGCAAATGTAAGGCCTGGCTAAGCATGGCCAACGTCAAGAATGCTGATCATCAGGAAGGATAGGCTGGAATTCCTGGGAAGACCAGCAACTGTGGTCCACCCTTACATCAGCTTCTCATTGCTCTGATTGAATCAACCCCACCTAGGTTATCTAGGACAACCTTTCTGACTTAGGAAAAAATGATGACAGGCTTTTCTTTTCTTTTTTTCTTTTTTTTTTTTTTTTTCTTTTTTTGAGATAGAGTCTTGCTTTATCCCCAGGTTGTAGTGCAGTGGCACAACCTCAGCACACCGCAACCTCCACCTCCCAGGCTCAGGCGATTCTCCTGCCTCAGCCTCCTGAGTAGCTGGGAGTACAGGCTCAAGCCAACATACCTAGTTGAATTTTGTATTTCTATAGAGATGGGGATTCACCATGTTGGCCAGGCTGGTCTCCACCTTGTGACCTCAGGTGATCTGCCTGCCTTGGCCTCCCAAAGTGCAGAGATTACAGGTGTGAGCTACTATGCCCAGTCTGATGACAGGTTTTTCTAACACCTGTGTTATTCCACTGGAGCAACACCTGGGTTAGTCTGTGGTTAAATAACTGAGACTATGGTCTAGACAAAGTGACACAAAAAATTGTTGCCATGGCAGCACATCAAAAAACTTATCCACCATGATCAAGTTGGCCTCATCCCTGGGATGCAAGGTTGGTTCAACATACACAAATCAATAAACATAATCCATCATATAAACAGAACCAAAGACAAAAACCACAAGATCATCTCAATAGATGCAGAAAAGGCCATTGACAAAATTCAACAGCCTTTCATGCTAAAAACTCTCAATAAACTAGGTATTGATGGGATGTATCTCAATAAGAGCTATTTATGACAAAACCACAGCCAGTATCACACTGAATGGGCAAAAACTGAAAGCATTTCCTTTGAAAACTGGCATAAGACAGGGATGCCCTCTCTCACCACTCCTATTCAGCATAGTGTTGGAAGTTCTGGCCAGGGCAATCAGGCAAGAAAAGGAAATAAAGGGCATTCAATTAGAAAAAGAGGAAGTCAAATTGTCCCTGTTTGCAGATGACATGACTGTATATTTAGAAAACCCCATCGTCTCAGACCAAAATATCCTTAAGCTGATAAGCAACTTCTGCAAACTCTCAGGATACCAAATCAATGTGCAAAAATTACATTCCCATACACCAATAACAGACAAACAGAGAGCCAAATCATGAGTGAACTCCCATTCACAATTGCTTCAAAGAGAATAAAATACCTAGGAATCCAAAAAAAAAAAAAAAAAAAAAAAAGGCGAAACTAAAAAAAAGAAAGAAAGGGTATTATCAGTAAAACGAAAAATAATAAAGACTGGCTAGGATGCATAGAAAGGGATACTCATACATCATTGGTGGGAATCTAAGTTAATAAAGCCATGATGGAAAGTAAAGTTAGAACTCAATATAATTCAGCGATTCAGCAATTCAGCTGTTGAATATGTATTTAAAAGAATGAAAATCCCAATATTTAAGAAATGTCTGCACCCCCATATTCACTGCAACACTATTCTATCTCAATAGTTACATGAAATCAACCTATACATCCATCAACAGAAAAATGGATAAAGAATACATGGTATATTTACACACTGGAATATTATTAACCCTTAAGAAAGGAATGAAATTCTAGCATTCACAGCAACACAGGTGGAAGTGTACACCATTGTGTTGAGAGAAATAAGATAGGCATATGTTCTCAGTCTTATGTAGAAGCTAAAAAAATTGATTTTATAGAAATAGAAAGTAGAATAATAGATACATAAGGCTGAAAAGGAGATGAAATTGAGTGACGGGGAATATGTTTATTTATAAATACAAAATTACAGCTAGACAAGGGGAATATGCTCTAATGTTATACAACATGGTAGGTTGACTTTACAATTTATTTTACATTGTTTGTTTGCAAGAAGCTAGAAAGAGAATTTTTAATGCTATTTACAAAAGAAATGTTAATATTTGAGTTGATAAATTTGCTAGTTACTCTGATTTGGTTATTGTATATTGCACACATGTATTAAGATATCACACTATACCTCACAAATATTAACAGTTATTATGTGCCAACTTAAGAAAAATTCCTGTTAATTAGAAAGGATGATATTGGCACACATTACAAATGAATAAACACAGAGCCAGAAATAAATAACAGGTTTCTTTGAAATAGTATATTTCCTAACACCAATTACATTAATTTACATCAAATCATGAATCTGATTGTGGTAGGAATAGAAAGGCCTATGCATAGAAATTTTAATTTCAATTTTAGCTTTCTGTTTCATACTATAAAACAAATACTTTTCAAGCAACTAATAAAAACAATAATGTTGAGAAAATGCATGGGTGGTGTACGGTGTGTGGTGTGCGAGCTTTTGCTTGTGCATAAGTCTGTGCCCGTGGAGGATGTGTGGTGTGTGTGTCTGTGTGCATTTACTTTTTGGGCGGTTCTCTGTTCTTTGTAGTTCTGTGTTTCTGTGTCTCTCACAAAATTTGGAACATTCTTAACCATCATTTCTTCAAATATTATTTTCTGTATCTCTAACTTTTATTTTTGATAATTAAAATATATCTAAACTATACTTTTTGATATTTTGTTTAGTATCTTCACTATTTGTTTCTTTGAAATTAACTTTCTGTAATTTCTAGTAACATATTTTAAGCCCATGGTTTTATTTAAAAGCTGAGCCGTGTCTACTGATGAGCGTGCCTAAGGCTTGCTCAGTTTCATATTTCCTTGCTTTTGATTATTTTATGCATTTCCATTTGATTCATTTTTAGTATTTCCACCTCTCAGTTACCTAATTTTACATTATGTCCACATTTGACTTCACACATTTTTTAAATATAAATGTTAATCACTTTAAATATCATATTTAATTAGATAGTTCTTGTGTTTGTGTTATTTACAGATCTCATTCTGATGATTTTTTCATTATGACTTTGGTCTTTCTCATTGATATATGTTATACTTTTTGTTGCTGGCCAGATATGTTTGGTTGAACAATTGATATTGGCTTACTACTTTATTTTATGCATTTTCTGCCTGAATTTAACCACATCTTGTCTTGATGGGCCTTTCTTATTGAGGTGTCTGTGAATCTCCTCAGAGCTACATTTGACATGTACTTTTGCAGTGGATGTCAAGGGTTGAAGTCTGTTCTTCCACGTCCACCAGAGACAGCAGATACTCCAGTGACACCTTGTGTTTCTTTCCTGCTTGGCTTTGTATCTTCACCTTGTTCCATTCTACAGAGGATTTCTTGTAACTTCCTCAGGTGGATTAAAGTGTTGTATTTAAATGGCAATTGTGAAATTGGTGGAAGGCATTGGACTAAAAGAAGATTCTCATCCTTCTCATGAGGCTATGTTCCTAGGAAGGGGTTGTGGCCCTGGGTCTTGTTGTGACCATCAGAGTGTTCCTGACACTTATCTAGATAAGATTCTGGTCTATGTGTTCTTTTCCCTTCTCCTTGGGAAGAGTTTGCAGTCATTTTCTCCCACAGCTCCAGTGTTCTCCAACGGTGTCATCACCTTCCAGATATGCTGCTCTGCCCTGCAGATTAAGACTGATTCTGTAAGAAAGAGAGGGGAGCTGCTTCTCAAGAGAATGTCAGTGGGGACCTCTGTTCCCATCTCAAGACCTGAGAGGTTGCACCAATGTCCCTCGGATTCTGGTTTCAGTGACTTGTCCCTGCAGAGTAATTCATTAGTCCTGTAGAGGGGATATGGAAGGTGGGTCTGGATGTGTTTTGGAAGCATGGGATTTCATTCTCTCTCAGACACTTTGGGAAATAAAATTTTTATGTGAATGTCCCCATTCTAGCAGAAAAATATTAAAGATGATAGAACATCGCTTTGGTATTTTGTCCCTGAGAGTTTTACACTACAACACACAACCCAGTATTTATTTGTATTTTTATCTTGTTACAACCTGCATTTCATATGCCAAACTCCACCTCTGGTAATCTCATACCCTGACTTTGCCTCTCCCTAGATTTCAGGTTTGTTATTTGTCTTAAAACTTCGTTATATAAAGTATTAAAAAATTGCAAAATGCTGTATTCTCTCTTTATATGTTATAGTTGATGTTGCTATGAAAAATAAGAAAAATGTATTTCTGATCTATGTACATTTCCAAGCTGAGTGGCAGATTTTGTTAGTAAGACCTAAAATAGTTAAAGAATCTAAATATTGTTCAGCTGCTTAATAGAAAAACAAATTGAGGTAAACTTGTCAACTCAAATACTCCCCATCATTTATAATTAACAAATGTCTAATACACACAACAGCGAGGTAAATACATAAGCATTTATGTTGAGCAAAATAAGCCAACCTAATAATAATATATGCTATATTATTTTATTTTACCAATTTTGATAAATAAAATGTATCTGAAGTATAAAGATGATCAACATTTTACTGGAGAAATGGTAGAAGATGAGAATGGGAAAGGAGAAAGTATATAGAAGAAAAAGAGGAAATGTTGAGAGGAAGTCACTTATCCATTTTCTTGATAAATATGACAGTTACATCATGCTTATTATTTGCACACTTTAAATATGTGAAGTTTATTATCCGTCCGTTAAACCTCGCAGTGTTTATTACAAGGAAACACATGGAAACTTAGACAAGGAAGGAGTAATAGAAAGGTATAAAAATATATTAAATGTCAGAAATACCTAAAAATTCATCTGCCTGAAGTCTAGTTCTCTCCATATTTTCAGGTGACTGCTGGAGTGCAGCAAAGTCACACAAGTTCTCAATACCGGAAGTGGATTCTGCAAACCACACTAGGCACACCCAGCTGTGTCCTGGAGTTGGTTTAGGGAGCAGTCAGAGCCAGTGATGAGGAGCACATGCCCAGATATCGGGGTTCACTCATCCCAGACATGAGCTCTTAGACACATACTTAGCCCCTCCATGTGTGGGTTTACTTCCACGTTTGTAATTGGTGAAAACATTGACTCTTGCAGAACATAATTTACACAAGTATTTAAAAATAAAATCGGAAGATCAGTGCAAAGTGTTTATTACAGCACAATTTCATAATAAGACAGCATTTTTATTTTCTTTTGAGACAGGGTCTCACTCTGTCACCCAGACTGGAGTGCGGAGGTGTGATCTCAGCTCACTGCAACCTCAGACTCCCAGGCTCAAGTGATTCTCCTGCCTCAGACTCCCAAGTAGCTAGGATTACAGGCGCACACCATTACCACCCAGCCAATTTTTGTAGTTTTAGTAGAGATGGGGTTTCACCATGTTAGCCAGGCTTGTCTCAAACTCCTGACCTCACATATGATCAACCCCGCTCAGCCTCCCAAAGTGCTGGGATTACGGGTGTGAGCCACAATGCCCAGCTACATTTTTTTACCATTATTTTCACCAAACTCCTGCAGGTCACGGTCATTTTATCGGGGTGCCGCCTTCTTCTCAGGCGTCCAACCCCAGAGCTTGCTATATAGTAGGAGACATGCAAATAGGGCACTTCCTCTGCTCATGAAAACTATCCAGCCCTGACCCTGCAGCCCGGGAGAGGAGCCCCAGCCTTGGGATTCCCAGATGTTTCCATTTGGTGTTCGGGACTAAACACACAGGACTCACCATGGAGTTTGGGGTGAGCTGGGTTTTCCTTGTTGCTATTTTAAAAGGTGATTCACGGAGAAGTAGGGATATTTGCTGTGAGTGGATATAAATGAGATAAACAGTGGATATATGTGGCAGTTTATGATCATGGTGCCTCTTTGTTTGCAGGTGTCCCGTGTGAGGTGCAGCTGGTGGAGTCTGGAGGAGGCCTGGCAAAGCCTGGGGGGTCCCTGAGACTCTCCTGTGCACCATTTGGATTTACCTTCAGTAGCTACTAGATGCACTGGGTTCACCAGGCTCCAGGGAAGTGGCTAAAGTGGGTCTCAGCTATCAGTAATGGTGGCATCAACACATACTACCCAGATTTTATGAAGGGCCAATTCACCATCTCCAGAGACAACACCAAGAACTCACTGTATCTGCAAATGAACAGCCTGAGAGTGGAGGACACAGCTGTGTATTACTGCATGAGAGACACAGTGAGGAGAAGTCAGTGTGAGCCCAGAGAGAAACCTCACTGCAGAAGTTCCTAGAACCACCAGGGAGCATCCTAGTCACTGTGCACTGGGGTGTCCCCAGGGGTAAGTGCAGGTGGTCCTAAGGGCTGTCTTCCTGTGAGTGACTGGGGCTGCCTCATTATCAAATGCTTCTAAGTAATTTCTCCAGATTTACAATTCTGTATTAACATTTTGATGTCTTTGAATGCAAAACTGTTTTCCTTTTTTCCTTCCTTCCTTCCTTCCTTCCTTCCTTCCTTCCTTCCTTCCTTCCTTCCTTCCTTCCTTCCTCCCTCCCTCCCTCCCTCCCTCCCTCCCTCCTTCTTTCTTTCTTTCTTTCTTTCTTTCTTTCTTTCTTTCTTTCTTTCCTTCTCTGCTTTCCTTCCTTCCTTCCTTCCTTCCTTCCTTCCTTCCTTCCTTCC
>NW_016821450.1:0-2698 GCF_001698545.2 Rhinopithecus bieti | reverse complement strand
AAGATGGATTAAAGACTTAAATGTTAGACCTAAAACCATAGAAACCCTAGAAGAAAACCAAGGCAATACCATTCAGGACATAGGCATGGGCAAGGACTTCATGTCTAAAACACCAAAAGCAATGGCAACAAAATCGAAAATAGACAAATGGGATCTAATTAACCTAAATAGTTTATGCAAAGCAAAAGAAACTACCATCAGAGTGAACAGGCAACTCACAGAATGGGAGAAAATTTTTGCAATCTACCCGTCTGACAAAGGGCTAATATCCAGAATCTGCAGAGAACTTAAACAAATTTACAAGAAAAAGGCAAAACAACCCCATCAAAAAGTGGGCAAAGGATATGAACAGACACTTCTCAAAAGAAGACATTTATACAGCCAACAGACACATGAAAAAATGCTCATCATCACTGACCATCAGAGAAATGCAAATCAAAACCACAATGAGATATCATCTCACACCAGTTAGAATGGCAACCATTAAAAAGTCAGGAAACAACAGGTGCTGGAGAGGATGTGGAGAAATAGGAACACTTTTACACAGCTGGTGGGACTTTAAACTAGTTCAACCATTGTGGAAGACAGTGTGGCGATTCCTCAAGGATCTAAAACTGGAAATACCATTTGACCCAGCCATCCCATTACTGGGTATATACCCAAAGGATTATAAATCATGCTGCTCTAAAGACACATGCACACATGTGTTTATAGCAGCACTATTCACAATAGCAAAGACTTGGAACCAACCCAAATGTCCATCAATGGTAGATTGGATTATGAAAATGAGTCAAATATACACCATGGAATACTATGCAACCATAAAAAAGGATGGGTTTATGTCCTTTGTAGGGACATGGATGAAGCTTGAAAGTATCATTCTGAGCAAACTATCGCAAGGACAGAAAACCAAACACCACATGTTCTCACTCATATGTCGGAATTGAACAATGAGAACACTCTGACACAGGGTTGGGAACATCATACACTGGGGTCTTTCGTGGGGTGGGGGGAGCGGGGGAGATAGCATTAGGAGAAATACCTAATGTAAATGACAAGTTAATGGGTGCAGCACACCAACATGGCACATGTATACATATGTAACAAACCTGCACGTTGTGCACATGTACCCTAGAACTTAAACTATAATTCAAAAAAAATTGTTGCAATGATTTTTTAAAATTTTATTTCTGGCAATATAATCATGTTCACATTACAAATAACTTTGCTAAAATATAAGTGCTATTATTGGTCTTCTGAGCAGAAAACTTCAAAACAGGATTAGGTTTTCATGCATTTGCATGAGAAGTATGTCCACCTTTTTGAGGGGAAATGCATAGGTGGTGGAATGAGGCTGGGAAGCTGACACATGAGATCTGATGGTTTTATCGATGTGTGGTCGTTCCTCCTTCATTCTCTCTCTCTCTCTCTCTCTCTCTTTCTCTATCTCTCTCTCTGTTTCTCACCTGCTGCCATGTGTCACATGCCTGCTTCCACTTGTATCATGATTGCAAGTTTCCTGAGTCCCCGACCCTAACCACACAGAACTGTGAGTCAATTAAACCTCTTTTCTTTACAAATTACCCACTTTCAGGCAGTTCTTTATAGCAATGTGAAAACAGACTAATATAGTAAATTGATACCAGGAGTGGGGAACTTCTGTAAAGATAACTCAAAATCTCGAAGCAGCTTTGGAACTAAGTTCCCCATGGCAGAGGTTGGAATAGTTTGAAGAAATTGAAAGAAGACAGGAAGATGTGGGAAAGTTTGGAACTTCCTAGAGACTTGTTGAGTGGTTTTGATCAAAATGCTGATAGTGACATGAATAGTGTTGTCCAAACTGAGATGGTCTTAGGTGGTGAGGACTAAACTCTGATTTTTTTATCTTGCTCGGTTCCTATCTAAGGAGTCTGGGATGTCACACTCTACAAATCATATATTATCATCAGATGGGTTTTATTTAAACCTATATATCATGATTTACTTTCCAAAGTAACTCTAGCATAACATTATGAGACAAATAAGAAAATCAAAATATTTTACCCCAAAAGATGTTTCTTTGCCCTACTCTGAGATGACCCTGCAGGCTGGGCATGGTGGGTCATGCCTGTAATCCCAGTACTTTGGGAGGCTGAGGCTGGTGGATCACCTGAGGTTGGGAGTTCGAGACCAGCCTGACCAACATGGAGAAACCCCATGTCTAATAAAAATACAAAATTAGCCGAGTGTGGTGGCACATGCTTGTAATCCTAGCTACTCAGGAGACTGAGGCAGGAGAATTGCTTGAACCCAGGAGGTGGAGCTTGTGGTGAGCAGGGATAGTGCCATTGTACTCCAGCCTGGGCAACTAGAGCAAAATTCCATCAAGATGAAAGGAAAGAAAGAAAGAAAGAAAGAGAGAGAGAGAGAGAGAGAGAGAGAGAGAGAGAGAGAAAGAAGAGAAGAGAAGAGAAGAGAAGAGAAGAGAAGAGAAGAGAAGAGAGAGAAAGAAAGAAAGAGAAAGAGAAAGAGAAAAGACAGAAAGAGAGGGAGAGGAGGGAGGGAAGAAAGGAAGAAAGGAAGGAAGGAAGGAAGGAAGGAAAGAAGGAAAGGAGGAAAAGAGGAAAGAAAGAAAAGAAAGAAAGAAATGGCCCAGCAAAGTCGTTCTTTGTAGGGGAAAATTTGCATCTGTAAAGAATCTCTGTCAGGCCGGGCGCGG
>NW_016821449.1:0-1595 GCF_001698545.2 Rhinopithecus bieti | reverse complement strand
AGATGGAGTTTCACTCTTGTCATCCAGGCTGGAGTGCCATGGCATGGTCTCGGCTCACTGCAACCTCTGCCTCCTGGGTTCAAGCAATTTCCCTGCCTCAACTTCCCCAATAGCTGGGATTATAGGCGCCTGCCACCATGCCTGACGAAGTTTTGTATTTTTAGTAGAGATGGGGTTTGCCATGTTGGCCAGGCTGGTCTCAAACTCCTGACCTTAAGTGATCTGCCTGCCTCGGTCTCCCAAAGTGCTGTGATTACAGGCAAGAGTCATCACACCCAGCCTAATTAAAATACTGTTTTTTAAAAAATTGGATGTTAAGAAAAAATTTTAATTTGTCCATAAAAAGACAATATCAATAGAGTAAAAAGACAACCCATAAATAGAAGCAAACATTTACAAATCATATATCTGATGGAGGATTAATGGCCAGCAGATATAGAGAACTCCTACAACTCAACAACAACAAACCTGATTCAAAATGGGCAAAGGACTTGAGTAGACCTTTCTCCAAAGAAGATATATAAAGAGCCAATAAGCACATGAAAAGATGCTCAACATCGCTAATTATTAGGGAAATGCAAATCAAAGCTACAATGAGATGCCACTCGCACCCATTAAGATGGCTACGCTCAAAAAAACAGAAAATAACAAGTATTTGTGAGGATGCGGAGAAATTGGAATCCTTGTGCACTGCTGGTGGGAATGTAAAAAAGCTATACCTGCTGGGGAAAACAGTATGTCAGGTCCTCAAAAGATTAAAAATGAAATTACCATATGTATTAGTCCATTTTCATGCTGCTGATAAAGACATATGTGAGTCTGGGAAGGAAAAGAGATTTAATTGGACTTACGATTCCGCATGGTAGGGGAGGAGGCCTCAGAATCATGGTGGGAGGCAAAAGGCACTTCTTACGTAGCAGCAGCAGGAGAAAATGAGAAGGATGCAAAAGCAGAATCCCCCGATAAAACCATCAGATCTTGTGAGACTTATTCACTACCAAGAGAACAGTATGGGGGAACCGCCCCCATGATTCAAATTATCTCCCATGGGCCCTTCCCACAACACATGGGATTTATGAGAGCACAATTCAAGATGAAATTCGGGGCCGGGTGCGGTGGCTCAAGCCTGTAATCCTAGCACTTTGGGAGGCCGAGGCGGGCGGATCATGAGGTCAGGAGATCGAGACCACCCTGGCTAACATGGTGAAACCCCGTCTCTACTAAAAAAATACAAAAAACTAGCTGGGCGAGGTGGCGGCGCCTGTAGTCCCAGCTACTCGGGAGGCTGAGGCAGGAGAATGGCGTGAACCCAGGAGGCAGAGCTTGCAGTGAGCTGAGATCCGGCCACTGTACTCCAGCCTGGGCGACAGAGCAAGACTCCATCTCAAAAAAAAAAAAAAAAAAAAAAAAAAAAATTCGGGTGGGGACACAGAGCCAAACCATACCATTCCACACCTGGCCCCTCCAAATCTCATGCCCTCACATTTCAAAACCAATCCTGCCTTTCCAACAGTCCCCAAAGTCTTAACTCATTTCAGCATTAACCCCTAAGCCCACACTCCAAAGTCTCCTCTGAGACAAGGCAGGTCCCTTCT
>NW_016821447.1:0-1449 GCF_001698545.2 Rhinopithecus bieti | reverse complement strand
GCGTAAACCCAGGAGGCGGAGCTTGCAGTGAGCTGAGATCCGGCCACTGGGCCACTGCACTCCAGCCTGGGTGGCAGAGCGAGACTCCGTCTCAAAAAAAAAAAAAAAAAAAAAAAAAGAATACACATGGTTTGATTTTTATATACAAATTTAGATACTGCACTAGTCTAAAATAACAAAAGCAAATCAGTGGTTCCTTGGGCACAGGGGTGGAGGGAGGAATTTATTTAAAAGAGCCACAGGAAAAATTTTAGGGGTGATAGAAATGTTTTATACTGATTGTATACTAATTAAATTTTATACAGTTCATAGGATTTCAACTATACTTCAATAAAGTTCACAAAAATGGCCTTTAAAAGATCAATTTCATTAATAATAAGCAAAATACAAATTAAACTACCCTAAGATACTATTTCTTGTCCATCAGTTTAACAAAATGGTGCATTCTGTTAGCAAGGCTGTGGAGAAACCCATCCCATATGAAGGGAATGTGCTATACCTAACAAACCTACCTGATGGTTGCTTAACCATCAACCAGCAATTTTACTCCTAGAAATCTAGAAAAGATATACTTCCAAACATCTGAAAATACATATGCACAAGGTTATTCATTGCAGTATAGGAGACTAGTTTAATAAAACGTGGTACACACACCGGGGCCTGGCGGGGCTGGGGCTGGGGAGGGATAGCATTAGGAGAAATACCAAATGTAAATGACGAGTTGATGGGTGCAGCAAACCAACATGGCACATGTATACCTATATAACAAACCTGCACATTATGTACATGTACCCTAGAACTTAAAGTATAATTTTTTTAAAAAAGAAAGAAAAATAATTAAGTGTGGTACATACACACAATAGAGTATTATATTGCTGTGTAAAAATAGGGGGCGGGAATGTCTTCTGAACTAATTTGGTGTGACTTCCAGGATATATTATTAAGAGAAAAAAGGCAAAAAGCAAAAGAATATCCATAGTATACTACCTTTTTATAGAAAATGAGGAAGAAAGAAAACATACATAGGTTCATTATTTTGCACAAAAAGAAAAAGGGGAAGGACATATCAGAAAATAAATAAATTGGTTACCTTTAACCAAAACAGCATGGCACTGGTACCAAAACAGATATATAGACCAATGGAACAGAATAGAAGCCTCAGAAATAACACCACACATCTACAACCATCTGATCTTTGACAAACCTGACAAAACAAGCAACGGGGAAAGGATTCCCTATTTAATAAATGGTGCTGGGAAAACTGGCTAGCCATATGTAGAAAGCTGAAACTGGATCCCTTCCTTACGCCTTATACAAAAATTAACTCAAGATAGATGAAGACTTCAATGTAAGACCTGAAACCATAAAAACCCTAGAAGAAATTCTAGGCACTATCATTCAGGACATAGGCATGGGAAAAGACTTCCTGACTAAAACACCAAAAGCAAT
>NW_016821446.1:0-1366 GCF_001698545.2 Rhinopithecus bieti | reverse complement strand
AAAAAATCAATTTAAGTCTGTATTAACAACAAACAATTGGACACTTAAATTTTTAAAATACAATTTGCAATAGCATGAAAATATGTAATATTTAGGGAAAATTTAACAAATATATGCAAATATTGTACATTAAAAATTATAAACATTTGAACAGAAAAATTATAGACATAATAAAATGTCTATAATTCATTTTCACAGATTCAATTAATCAAATAGTAAAACATTCACAGATTCAATTAATCAAATAGTAAGACTTTAATTTTCCCTAGATAGATATAGAGATTGAATATAATTACTAACAAGATCTCATCAGATTTTTGTATAAATTTAATAAGCTTATTTATTTAATAAACTTGTTTTCAACTTCATATGAAAGTGTAAAGTCTCTAGAATGTCCAGTTTTTTTAAAATAAAGAGCACAAATGAATAATAAGGCAAGAAATATAAAATGGAAAAATGTTTGAACAGACATTTCACTGCCAAAGATATTTAACATCATGGTTAGCATCAGCGAAATGCAAATTGAAACCCAGGCGGTGCTGCCCACACACTGGAATGGCTAAAATTATAAAGACTGACAGTACAAAATTTTGTAGGAGATGTAGAGCTACTGGAACTTTCATGCATTGCTGATGTTAATGTAAAATATTAAAACAATTTTGGAAAATATTTGACAGTAAAATCAATGAAAATAAACATATATGCCACCTGTCAGTTCATTCCTAGGAATTTACTCAAGATAAATGAAAGTGTATGTCCACATAAAGAGCTTCAGGTTTTCTTATGTAGCACAGGATCTAAAGTGTATATTTATAAGCCATATTAAAATATTTGTAGCTGCTTCATTTATATTAGCCAAAAACTATAAATAACTTAAATGTTTATGAAGAAGTGAATGGGTAAGAAAATTATAGTATATCCAAAATACATAATATTACTCAGGTATTAAAGGAGGTAAGCTACTTATACATTCAATAAAATGATAATAAAACATGCTGAACAAAAGCTGAACCAAAAACACATTCTGGTTTATTCTATGTATATGAAATTCTATAAAAGGGAAATCTAATATCTAATGACATAAAGCAGATCTGTGGTTTCTAGAGACCAAAGGTAGAGAGAGGGGACTGACTGAAAAAGCCATGGGGAAACATTGTTGAGTGGCATTGCTGTACTTGGTGGTGGCAGTGCATGCATTTGTCAAATATCATGGAACTACATCCTTAAAATGCGGTGCATCTTATTGAGTGTCAATTATATTTCAATAAATTTTATTAAAAAAAATTATTTTAAAAATATTTTTATTAATATTATTACAATAGTTTTTGGGGAACAGGTGGTGTTTGGTTACATGGATAAGCTCTTT
>NW_016821445.1:0-241 GCF_001698545.2 Rhinopithecus bieti | reverse complement strand
TTTCTCTGGTGGCCATGGCCTCTGCTCCTCCTTTCTCTGGCTGCCATGGTCTCTGTTCCTCCTTCTCTGGCTGCCACGGCCTCCGCTCCTCCTTCTCTGGCTGCCACGGCCTCCGCTCCTCCTTCTCTGGCTGCCATGGTCTCTGCTCCTCCCTCTCTGGTGGCCATGGCCTCTGCTCCTCCTTCTCTGGCTGCCACGGCCTCCCCTCTTCCTTCTCTGGTGGCCACGGCCTCTGCTCCTC
>NW_016821444.1:0-1976 GCF_001698545.2 Rhinopithecus bieti | reverse complement strand
CCAGAGTTATTTGGGATTTTGAGAACATTAAAATGCAGATACTGTTAAATAGCTTAACTGGTCCCTGACACAAAGCAGGTGCTCAGTAAACAGTGGCTCTTTTAGTAACTTCTGATTGTACTTTCAGACTGCATTGTCCTTATCTATGGATCATCCTCACCAGCATTCATTGCAGGCTTTGCTATTTTATGATTTAAGCAGTTCGTCTTAATTTTTCTGCAATTATTTTCGTTGATTTTACAAAGAAGGTAATTTTGATAATATTTGGAGTAGCCTATGCAATAATTTCTTTGTTTTAAATGGTGTCATATCATAAACATTACTACAAGGGATCAACTGAAGGTTAATCTTAGTTTGGGACTGCAGTCAGTTGTAAGCAAGATGGTTATAAAAAATGTTGAAAAAGAGGCATTCTTCCTTTTGTAGCATCTTGCAAGAACATTTGTATTTTAATATGTAAAACATGAAACTTCATAGTGTAAAATTTTAGAACAGGTGTCACCTATTTCCATTTTGAAATTTCCTTAAAATATTATCTGTGCATATTAATCATGGAAATTCTATGTTCTAGTCTTATGTATTAAAAAATTTTAGTGGTAATTTTTTTAATTCTCATTTTAACAGTAATTTTAAAAAATGTATTATCTATATGACTGATAAGTTTAATAAGATGAAAGTCTAAAGGGAAAACAATGAGAAAATATGTCATTTATATTTAAGGATTTATGAATAGTGAGCTTCACATGGTAACTCTAGCAAGCATTATTTATTTATTTTTTAAGAAATGAGGTCTTGCGGCCAGGCACGGTGGCTCACATCTGTAATCCTGCACTTTGGGAGGCCGAGGTGGGCAGATCACCTGAGGTCAGGAGTTCGAGACCAGCCTGGCCAACATGGTGAAACCCTGTCTCTACTGAGAACACAAAAACTAGCCAGGCATAGTGGTGTGTGCCTGTAGAACCAGCTCCCTGGAAGGCTGAGGCAGGAGAATCGCTGGAACCTGGGAGGCAGAGACTGCAGTGAGCCAAGATCGTACCACTGCACTCCAACCTGGGTGACAGAGCAAGATTCTGTCTTAAAAAAAAAAAAGAAAGAAAGAAAGAGAAATGGGGTCTTGCTATGTTGCCCAGGCTGGCCTCATACTCCTGAGCTCAAGCAATCTCTCTATCTCAGTCTCTTGAGTAGCTGGCACTACAAACATGTGCCACAGTACCCAGATTCTAGCAAATACTATTTTAAGATCAAATTTGCCTTCTAAAAGAAGGGAATGTTTTATGTAGGATGAGAAGTGTAATTTAAGTTGGGTAAATATATGTAGACAAAATTTTCTCCTGAAATCTTTATGTGTTTTTAAAGGTATATTCTGTTTTGTGTCAATAGCAATATTTGATTAAAATATAAAATACAGTGGATGTTTTCAGATGCCCTAAGTCTTCATAACAATAAGCTTTACTTGGAATTTCCTGATAAATTGGGACTGATTAATTTATCTGGCTTACTGAAGAGGCACCTTAAAAATGAATTAAAGAGCATTTTACTGTAAAACTAAAACAGCTAACATTTATTGAGCACTTACTATGGTCTAGACTCTGCTATAAATATTATCCTTAAATTGCTTCATTTATTTTTCTAAAAAAAAGCTACTGTGAGGTAGGAACAATTAGAATTTCTATTTTGAAGATGAGAAAATTAAAGCTCTGTGAAACAAAATAAACTTCCCAAAGTAACAGAGTTAATACAAAGCTAGTACAATACGTGAATCTTAGTTGAATTCCAAAGTCAGCCTCTTACTCTCCATAGTCTGTTTTATTATAACAAAAACAGAAACAGTAACATAATTATTCTTTAAAAATATTTAACCAGTTTATAAGCATACAGGGATGACTTAATTGCTTTAATATGTGAAATAAATCCAAAAGAAGACATTTATGCAGCCAACAAACATATTAAAAAAAAAAACTAATCATCACTGGTCA
>NW_016821443.1:282301-312538 GCF_001698545.2 Rhinopithecus bieti | reverse complement strand
ACCTACTTAAGCCTCAGCAATGGCGGGCGCCCCTCCCCAAGCCTCGCTGCTGCCTCCAGGTTAGATCGCCGCAGACTGCTGTGTCAACAATGAGGGAGGCTCCATGGGCGTGGACCCTCCCGGCCAGGTGAGGGATATATTCTTCTTGTGTGCCCGTTTACTTAGAGCATGGTATTGGGTGGGAGTTACCCGATTTTCCAGGTCTTGTGTGTCTCAGTTCCCCTGGCTAGGAAAAGGGATACCCTTCCCCCTTGCGCTTCCCAGGTGAGGCGATCCCTCGCCCTGCTTCAGCTCTCGCTGGTCAGGCTGCAGCAGCTGACCAGCACCGATTGTCCGGCACTCCCTAGTGAGATGACCCCAGTACCTCAGTTGAAGATGCAGAAATCACCCATCTTCTGTGTCGCTCGCGCTGGGAGTTGGAGACTGGAGCTGTTCCTATTCGGCCATCTTGCTCCGCCCCCAAAAAGATTTTATTTTGATAAATTTTGAATTTGCAGTACAATTGCAAGAAATGTACACAAAATATATATCTCCTATTACCAAGAGTTATCAATTTCTAATATTTTGCCACATTTTCTTTCCCCTCTTTCGCTCTCGTTTTCGTTGTTTTGCATCTACTAAAGGTTGCACTTTTAAGTCCTTCATGCTTTATAACGTTGATATTTTGAAAACTGTAGACCACTTGTTTTGCTCTTTGGATTTATGTAATTATTTTCTCATGATTAGAATCAGGCTGAACATTTTTGGCAGAAACATCAGCAAAGTAGTATTGTGTTTTTCTCAGTGCATTAATTTAAGAAGCACATGATATCAACTTAACCTATGATTGGTGATGTTACGTTGATCATTTGGTTAAGGTAACATCTAGGTGATAAAAACCTGTTACATAGTTAAATAATATCTGAATTTTAAGTTTGTTATATAGTATCTATCAATTCAGATTGTCTATACATTTCAATTTTTGTATTTTGTAAATTTGAAAATTAGAAGCATGGTTACATATAAAAATATTTCATCTCCAGTATTATACATTATACCTCAAGTCTAACTTTTAAAATTTTCACCTCTTTTTCCAGACTACAGTTAAATATATTCTGAAGATTATAATTCATTATTTGTATGCTTCTATCTTCTGACAAAATATTTTCTATAGTTTTATATGGTTTTAGTTGATGTAGTCTTGCTATTATAGTGGAAAATGTGTCTTTCAATGTTATACATTTGAGAAGCATTATTGTTTCTACTAACTTAATAAAATCAAACATCTCTAAGTGGACAACATCTCAACCATGTTGCAGCCATGACATATTAGGCTTTTAATCTACTAGTAATATGTTTTCATAAATTTGATATGTCAATATGCATAATGAAGTAAGCAGTGTCACATTAATATTGCATAAACACTGGACAATTAATTAGTTACATTATGTTAAACTGTGCAATTCCAATTAACATAGGCATTGAAAACACCAAGAATTATTGACTTCTTTATAGACTACAAATACAAGCACTTAGGCATCTTCTGAAGTATTTTCCATGGGGAATTAATTATCTCTAATCAGTGTTATATTTCGACCTGCACTTTGTCTAACTGAATTATGTTTGTTTGAATCTGATAACTTGAAATTTTGATAAAAGATAGGATTTTAATATTACTCATAGCCTCATTCCAATACCATACTGCCTTGAATGACCTTGTTTGTCAGTGTTTAATTATGAGCGCACCATTTTGACAAAAGTAAGTTTTCCCTAAAAAAAGAAAAAAGAAGGCATCCTTAAAAGCTTTGGTGTTTATCTTGTATCATACTAATTCCATTGCCAAGATAGCTATCTTTTATTTAGAATGCCTACTGTTATATATTCCATGTGTCAACCTGAATCCACCTTCTCAATTCTGACATGTTTTGCTTAATCTCAGAGATGGATAAAGGTTTTATATAAAATAAAATTATTTTTTTCAGAACTATTTTTTTTCCTTTCAATAAAGTTTGGATTTCTAAAAGAACTTCTTTGTCAGTAAAATATGATAAATTTTTTCTTTATGCTTTGAGGAAAAACCAATACCATACATGAAATGCCTTTTCTTATGGTTTATAATTAACAACTGACAGTATTTTTTGTTTGTTTGCTTTTTCACCATCCTACTTGCTAAGATACTTCATGGCAGGAAAAGCATTAAGCAAGACCATTTGAGGAACATATTCACTGTCACATGCTTTCTGAAATGCAGGCACGTATCTTCAGCAGGTATAATCCCATCCCCAAAAGGCGCATTTCAGCACAGCTACCAGTGATGCTGCACTGTGGGTATTAGCTAAGGAGGATCTGCCATGGACATTTCTTCCTAACAACTTTGCAATGTTTTAATCAGCTATTTCTAAAACTTAATGTTCCCATGTGATGTAACCCCATAAGAGAATTTAAAACAGGCTTAGAATAATTTAATCTCATAAATTGAAATATTTATTTCGTCTGATGTTTCTTAACCTAGAAGATAATTAGAGTCATCAAGAGAGATTTTTGAAACGCAGATTATTTTATCCAACTTCAGACCCACTGAATCAAAATCTCCAGGAATTTGTGTTTAATGTATAACATATATTCAAGCTTCTAAGTAAGTTAGGAATAACACAACATCTAGCTTGATGCTTCACAAACTTAAACAGACAATTATTTTATTAATATAGTACTCTCGGATAAAGGGCTATGGTATCTCTAGAAGCTTCAGGTTCCATCCAGCTATACCCAGGAAGTACAAGGATCAGTACATCCATGCATGTATAACTCATATATGGCTCAACAGCTTATTCTGACAAACCAAGTTAGCTAACAAGGAAACCTAGAAATGGACAACAGTCTAGAATGAACTTACTCACAGAACAGCATGAGCATTCAATTCTGTAATTGTTTTTATTTCTGTTTTACTCTAAGATAGAATGATATTTAAAGGATTAAATGATAAATTTATGATTGATGAAGAAAGTCGAGAAGATGCGCTCACTAAAATTAATTCCTTCGGCAACTATAGAAGTGAAACTCATATTTGCAATTTTTTAAAACTAAGAAATTATTGCCTCATGTAATTGAGAAATCTTGGTCCAATTTCAGAGTCTTTTCAACCATAACCCCATCTCCTTCTCCATCTTTAAATTATGCTTGCCACTGAAGGGCTTCATTTTCTGAGAAGCATTCTCCACGTAACCTGAAGATCAGTGGGACTATACTTTAGGGAGTGGGGAAGAGGAGGGTGATGCTCGTAGTGAAGAGTGGAAGAACACTGTATAGCTTTAAAGGAATATGTAATTTCTCATCATATTAAACATGCTTAAGCAGAGCATGTTTTCTGGTTGTTTTGTAGGTTTTTGGTTCCTTTCTTTCTTTCCTGCTGTCTTCCTTTCTGATTAAGTAATTTTCCCTAGTGGTATGGTTTAATTCCTCACTTTTAATCTTCTGCATATCCGCTGTAGGTTTTTGTTTTATGGTTACCATGAGGCTTACAAAAACAATTACAATTATAACCAGCTATTTTGAGCTAACACTTAAATTTTGGTTGCATATAAAACTCTACATAT
Organism: Rhinopithecus bieti; assembly: GCF_001698545.2. NCBI lineage: Eukaryota > Metazoa > Chordata > Mammalia > Primates > Cercopithecidae > Rhinopithecus > Rhinopithecus bieti. Next base: position 308,966 of record NW_016821443.1, on the reverse strand, counting down.
TTACTTCCTCCTCCTGGCATTTTACATTTTCGATGTTATAATTTATCTTTTCATATTGCATATGGCTTAACAAATAATCATAGCTATTATTATTTTAATAATTTTGACTTTTAACCTTCATACTAACAATATATGATTTATACATTACCATTACAGTATCAGAGTATTCTAAATTTGGCTATGTACTTACTTTTACCAGTGAGTTTTATACTTTCATATGTCATGTGTTACAAATTAGCATACTTTCTTTCAGTTTGAAGAACTCATTTTAGCATTTCCTGTAAGGCAGATTCAGTGGTGATGAACTCCTTCACCTTTTGTTTATCTGACAAATGATCCCTCCAGCCTTGACAAATAATGTATTTTTGGATGGTAGTTATTTTCATTCAGTATTTTGAATATATCACCTCACTCTCTCAGCCTGTAAAGTTTATGCTGAGAAATATGCTAATAGCCTTATTAGAATTCCCTGGAAGATATTATTCTTGGCAATGATTCTTTGGATATGACCCCAAAAGCACAGACAACAAAATCAGAAATACAAAAATGGAATTAAATGAAACTAAAAAGCTTTTGGAAGAAAAAGAAACAATCAACAGAGTGAAGAGACAACCTACAGAATTGGAGAAAATGATTAAATGTGCAGATCAGATAAGTGATTAATACCCAAATATATAAGAAACTCAAACTCAATAGCAAAAAAAAAAAAAAAAAAAAGGAAATAACCTGACAAAATGATCAAAGGACCTGAGTAGACATTTCTCAAAAGAAGACATACAAATGGTTAATAGGTTTATGAAAAACGCACCACATCTCTAATCATCTGGTAAATGAAAATTAAAACCACAATAAGGTAATACCACACAGCTGTTGGAATGAGAATTAACAAAACGACAAAAAGTACTAATGTTAGTGAGGCTGTGGGGAAAAGGGAACTCTTATGCACTGTTGGTGGAAATGTAAATTAGTATAGTTCTTTTGGAAAACATTATAAAGGTTCCTCAAAAAGTTAAAGGAAGGGATCATAGAACTACCATATGATCCTAGAATCTCACTACTGAGCATATATACACAGGAAATGAAATCAATATGTTGAAGAGATGTTCACACTCCCATTTCATTGTAGCATTATCTACAATAACCAAGATATGGAATCAGTGTGTCCCTATCAATGGGTGAATGAATGAAGAAAAAGTGATATATTACATAATGGAATATAAATACAAAGAAATCCTGTCATTTACTACAAAGTGGATGGACTTGGAGGACATTATGTTAAGTGAAATAAGTCAGGTTCAGAAAGACGAATACCATGTGATGTCACTTATATGTGAAATCTAAAAAAAGGCAAACGGATAGAATTGAGAGTAGAATGGTAGCTACCAGAGGTTAAGGTGTTCTGAGGGATTATGGAGATGTTGGTCAAAGGATGCAAATTTTAATTAAACAGAGTGAATAAATTCAAGAGATTCATTCTACAGCTTGATGATTATAGTTTATTAATAATGTATTATATAATTGAAAGTTATAGAAATTAAGAAAGTAGATTTTAAGTGTTCTCACCACAAAATTTAGGCATATATATGAGGGAATTCACATATTAATTAGCTCAATTTAGCCATTTAAAATGTTTACATATAAAAGTCATGTTATACATAGGTCTGTATAATTTAAATATATACAATTTTGTCAATTAGAAAATGAATAAATGAAATGGAAGCTAGCATTAAGCATTATTTGACCTAAAAGTCTTTATAAATAATTGAACTGCTTTTAATTGAATGCTCATCACAGGCCTCTATGCCTAGACAGCATCACCAGGAGGATGATGCCTAGCCTTGCCAGTTCCACTTCAAGGGCACAGCCTGTCCAGAGGAGTGAGAGTAAATAAGTAGAGTTAATGAGTCAAAATTGTCTGAGCTTATTTTTTATTTTCCATGATAATCTGAGTACAAGAGAGTACAGAACATAATTTGTACAAAATTATCTAATAAAACAGAATACCTAAAATGACTCACTGAATAAACAAATTATCCTCTGTATTTTTAGAGAGATTTATAATACTAGATAGCTGTGATTAATTCGGTTAGTTTATCAGTATTTCTTCAAGTGTCTTTTTAATCCATATATTAATTGGAAATATCTGTATTGATACTGTGTTATCAAATACTGTTGAACTCTGCTTTAAAATTTTATTACTAAACTCTAATTTTGGTTTTACCTGTGGTCATAAATGTGCTAGGCAAATCAAGAATCAAATATTAGCTGAGCAATTCTAAGCCTCAATTTTATCTTGTGTAAAATGTGATTGTGATGATATGATTATAGTAACTATGATTATAATCACTATAGTATTACCTACATCACAGGATTGAGAGAATAAAGTTAGATAATACTTATCACTTGTTGGGTACTATGCATAACTTTTGGAAGAGATTGACTGTAAAATATTGATATTATTATTCCTATACATATTCTTAAAGGAAAGCTACATCTAAAAATCTCATAACACATTTTTTGAAGATATAAAATGTGTTTTTATTAATTATCTTACAGTTTTATTAATACTTCAAACACCACACCTTCACAGTTACAGACATTTTCACACAAATGTATTAACTCATGTTATTCTTCCAAAAATGTCGTGAGTCAAACCAGTTAGGTTTGAGTGACTTTCTCATGACCATTCAGCTTTTACAGATTCCACATTTCTGTTACTCCATGCTGTATCATCTGAAGTTCTCAAGGTTTACATTTTTTCTGAAATGGAAAAACAAGCTTTTAAAGAAATTCATCATAATTGCTCATGAACCCAGTAAGATTGCATTATATAATAACATAAAGCCTCTCTTCTTCAATTTTTTATGATGTGTTATATGCAATATTAGACTTTCCTTGTATATTTATGCTAGTCTTGTCAGATCTAACATTAAAATATTTTACCCCATGTTATCCATACTACTTATGTGTAAGTGTTAGACCTATGTTAACATTTATCTCTAACTTCTAAACTTCTTTTGGGAGAGAGAGTTTGTAATGTCAATTTTCAATAGGAAACCTCAACCTTTTAAAACAAAGTAGAACAACAAAATATTACTAAATAACTTTTTCTATGTAAATAATATTTCTATGTAAATGAATTTATACATCTGTCCTAATCGTATATCTCCTTTCAATGACAATTTCTGCAATGTTTTGGGTCTATAAAGTCACATATTATTAACGAAATGTGCACCATTTACATGAATATGATTGGGTGATTTTTTAAAATCAACAGGTATGATAGCCTTCCTGCTCAGTCACAAAGTCTCTTTCTCTATACCATTTGTTCTGCTCACAGGCTCTCTAACCTTTACATTTTCCCATAAAGTTATCAATGTCTTCTTAGATTCACTTTTTTTTCTGTAAAAAAAATTAGATTGAATGGTCATTTACTTCAAACATGCTCAGGACAATCTATTTTCTTCACTGACTTACTTCCTTGTATATCTATGATATCTGCCTGGCAAAATTACAAACCTGCCTAAATCCATTTATTCTGTGATGCTCAACACTGATGAGGAATTCATGACACTAGTAGGATTTGAGACACTGGAAATGATTGGTCTTCAATTTTGGGGCCTCAGTGCAGTTCAGCAATACATGTTTTCCTCGTGTTTCCTGCCTTATGTTTTCCTAGTGAGGTCTTTCTTCGTTTTTGAAAGAAACAATTGTAGAATTTCCCTTCTTTTTCTAACGTCTGACCCCACCACTTCCAATGCATGTATAGCAGATGATCTTCCCTCTTAATCAGCAGAGAAAGAAGACATTACCTTAACTTTTCCAATCACAGTCAAAATCATCTCTATTCTTATGTCTTATTCTTTCTCTGTGGCCATGTTACAAGAAAAGTAGTGTAAGTCTTCTTGTTCAAATCTGAACTCCCTGATGCTCTGGCTCCCAACTCCTCTCTCTATTTCAGTAATTTAGTTCAATCAATAAACAACTCTACCAAAACCACTCTTCCTTTCTATATCTCCAGATTCTTTGTTGTAATAGCTCCTTCTCTTTAGTATTTAGACATAATTATAATGAATGGTTTTAAGACATATATCTTATTTTATATTCTCACTTTCCTATCCTATTTAATAGTCACTTTATCTTCCAACAAGGGTCGCAGTTCTTGAAATATTTGCTTACATTCTCTGTCTTCTCAACTTTTGCTCTTTATCTCACCTTTGTCATCTTCTTTGGTCTTCTTTTTAGACTTATTTTTCTTTCTCCATACCAAAGTTGTAGATATTCCTTGGAATGCTACCCTTTATTTCTCTCCACTCCATAAACTCTCTATATTATCTCCTTTTTCATGGTTTTAATAGCCATTTCAATCGAGATTTTTCCCAAATTCTCAATCTAAATAAAACTGTACATTACACTTCTTTCTAGATACTTCCATTTGGAAAAACACTTCAGATTCAGTCTAATCCAAAACTTAGTTTAATATCTGCTTAAGAGATGCTAATTCTTCTTGTTTTTTGCTCTCAAGTCATGGTATCTCACCTGATACAGTTATCCTGGCAAGAAAATGCTCTTCATCTTTACAGTCATGTATTAGTACTAGTCACTGTAATCTCCTTACAAATCATTGATTAAGTCCTTAGTTGATTTGTATGCCTTTAGTGTAGTCCATCTCAAGATACTCCTTCTGAAGCTACTCTGCTATTTGAAACTCTTATGTGTTTTCCCCCTGACTTCTGATACATCCTAACACATTTTCAGAATTTACAAATCCTTGAATTATGGGATTCAGACAGTGGGACCAGCTTCCTCTCTCATAACTCTCTCTTTGTAATCTATACTGAATGGTTTGTTTGTTTGTTTTTAAATTCTAAGGTGCTTAATGTATTCTTTCATCTCTGAATCTTTATAAGCTAATCCTCTGTGTGGAATACATTTCCCTCAGTGATCCACAGAAAACTGAACTTTTCTTATCAAAGGACATATTAAATTGTGGAATTGTCTGTTTCCTTGCCTGTAGCATCTAATAAAGAAAGTTCCTGGGATTGGGGCTGCACAAAGTGTGTTTATCCTTATATCCTAGTTGCCCAGCTAGCTAAGTTGGTAGAGAATAAGACTCAACCTCATATTCCACACTTAGCAGAATGATTGAGACATAGTAATCTACTCAATAAGCACTTGAAAATGGAATCAAACCTGTCTGGTTCTTTCTACAGTGCCATATTTCTAAGTTTAAATGCATATATTTGATGTTAAATAGTTACTGAATGGATGCTTATGATGTTATTTTTTAAATATCTGATTGAAATAATTTATACATTTTTTGTTCTTATTTGGCAGGAATATTAGTCCCATTTCAGGTTATTATCTTAAATTTCTTCTTATCTACCTTAAACTTTGCCAAAAGATTCATATCCTTTTCTTTCTTCCTCTGCGACCACAGAATAAATATCTACCTTCTCATTTTAAGACTTGAGGGTCAAGGGTGTCTTCTCTCCCCCCTCTGGGATCTTGTTTTTGCAGGTATATCCAGTAGTTATAGATCATTTAGACTCTTCCCTTCAATTAGTTTTTTATGCTCTGTTAATTTACCTATTATCTGAGTTCTACTGCTGATTTACATAATTAGAAAATAAACTACTTGGATCAACTGAAGAAGAGTGAAGAAACCAATCTTTACAGATTATGAGTTTTTCTTTACTGTATTGTGAACTTCTTCCTATGTCATATATATCTTTATAGTCACATAACCCAAGGCTTGTTAGGCTTATCATATATGTTAAATAAATAAATATTTATTAATTAATTTACTTATTATACTTTAAGTTCTAGGGTACATGTGCACAACGTGCCGGTTTGTTACATATGTATACATGTGCCATGTTGGTGTGCTGCACACATTAACTCGTCATTTACATTAGGTGTATCTCCTAATGCTATCCCTCTCCCCTCCCCCTACTCCACTACAGGCACTGGTGTGTGATGTTCCCCTTCCTGTGTCCATGTGTTCTCATTGTACAATTCCCACCTGTGAGTGAGAACATGCGGTGTTTGGTTTTTTGTCCTTGCGATAGTTTGCTGAGAATGAGTGACTATCAGTTTAGAGCTCTTGAATTTAGACCTACCTCTGTTCCAAGCTAGTTTTGTGACCCTGCTTAAATAACCTTTCAAATAAAGAAAAGACTATATTTAAAGTCCTTTTAAGGCCCAAAGTCTAGGATTTTATTATTTTAATGCTCTGCAATAAGATTTTACCAGCTGTACAATTTAACATTGTGTCTCTTTACAGAACATCAGTGGAGGAACAGTTTATCAAATGAGCATTAGAGTAAAAATTAGTCTATTACAATTTGACCAGAGATTAATTTAAAAAACTATTTTAGACTAAAATTAAATCTTTGTGGGATAGAGTTGGTATATTGGAAGATGATGCTGATAATGTTGATGATAATTTGAACTGAGTTATTGACTGTGATAAGTTTATGTGGTTTTGTGCTATTTGGTGAACAACTTAACCCATTTAAAAACAGGAAAAAAGGAATACTGAAATTAGTATATGCAGCACATGTTGAAATGCTGAAATTCTCAATAAATAGTACAATTTTATATTAAACAAACTCATTTCCTGCAAATACTATAACAATACAAAAGGTTCTAAATTATTGCATTTATTTTAGGTTGACATTTGCTTTGCAATCTATTCTGGGGGTAGAAATGTGTAACTATGGAAAAAAGCTTCTTTCACTGGCAGGGAAACAAAATGACCAAGATGCTAGTTTACAACTGGGAGCTTGAAGAAAAGGTAGGAGAATTCATATTCTGAATAATCTCCAGGGTAACCATGGGTAAATTGAATATACAGACATCCACAGAGTTGCTAAGTGTATTTGGTGGAAAGTGCATCTTCAAGTCATTTCTATGGCAATCATAAATAAATCCAACTACTCTGAAATCAACACAGCAGCTGCACATTCAAACAGATATGATCAGCAGAATCTGGAGAGTTTCAGCATACATCAGGAATTTGATTCTCGGCATGCTTTGTTTACAATAGCATAATAAGTTATTGGATAATATTTACTATGTTAACTCCTAAAGTTTCCTTTTAGTTACAACTTTGTTCACATTTAGTGAAGATTTTTAAGAGGAGTGATGAGGTTAATTTTTTAAACAGAAACACTGACTCACTAGTGCTTTCGTTTCCCAATGTAAGAAATAGAAAAAAAAAAAGTTCTCTCATGAAAAGGGTAATCAGTTCAGCACACATTTCATTCAATAACAATAAGACAACTCTTTGTTATTATTTTATTATTATCTTATTTGTATATAATAACATTATAACATTATATACTAAGAAGATATTATATACTTAGTATATAATAACAATATGCTGAACACATTATCAATATTATCTTTAAAAATTTGATTGTTAAGTTATTGTTGCCCTATTTTATAAAGAAAGGTACAGGCCCAGGGTGATTAAATGACATGTCCAGGTAATACAGCTAGTAAGAGGAGAAGCAGAATTTGAACTCAAGCAAATGTTTGTTAATTTTGATAGGGAAAAGCCATTCTAAGTGATAGAAAAAAACTTAATTTCAGAAAACATTGTACATTTGTTTATATAAAACCAAAAATGTTTTGTAAAATCAAAAACAAAGTTGGTAAGGTTTCAAGAAAATAAGAAATTGTGAACAAATATTTGCAGCTCACATCAAAAGGTTAATTTTCCTAATACACACAGTGTGCCTAAAAGTCAATAAGAGAAAGACCAAATATCCAATGGAAAAATAGGCAATGGATATAAACAGACAACACATAGTAAAGGGTATTCAATCAGCTCTTAAATATAAGAATGATGCAACATCCCATACAAGAAGAGAAATACAAATTAAAACTACACCCAAACTATTTTTCATCTGTCAGATTGGCAAATACCAAAGAAAGATAACAATGTGGATTGAAAACATGTATGAAAAACACTCATATATTGTTGGAAAATCATATAAAGTCCTAAAAATTCTGTGGAGGGTAGTATGGCAATAAGTATCAAAATTATAAATGTGCTAACACTTTGACCATCAATTCTCCTCTAGGAATTTATAGTAAAGATGACATTTGAAATAAAGTGTACATAAGTTTATTATTGCAGTAATAGAAAAACACTCAAAGCAGCCTACATGTCTATCAATAGGGGACTGGTTGGGTGACTTACTATAAAGACAAAGAGTGGGATGGTATATCTGATTCTTTACAACCCTTAAGGCTTTCCTCTTCTTGATCTTGCCTGAAACTGTAAATCTGGGTACTGGTGCCACAGCCTCTCAAGTAGATGGGATTACAGGCACATGCCACAACACCCATTGAATTTTGTTTGTATTTTTAATAGTTGAGGGGTTTCTCCATATTGGCCAATCTGGTCTTGAACTCCTGATGTCAAGTGATCCACTCTCTTTGGCCTCCCAAAGTGCTGAGATTACAGGAGTGAGCTGCTGCACCTGGCAAACTCCCAATTTCAATGAGCAGAAAATGCTAATTTGATATTCTAGTGTTCAGTAAATGTTTGTTGCAGGCTTGTATATATTGTGTGCAAAGTATGGTGCTAGATTTGGAATGTATAAAAAAATTACAGAGGCTCCTATCTCAATGATGTAACAGTCCAACAGGAGCAGGGATAGTACAATATGTGTTATAATGGGGTGTTCCATGATGATGGTAAAGGGTACCTAATTTAGCTTAGCAGGTGTTAGGTAGACCACTCAAGAATTCCACGAGAAAGTGAAAGTTGATCAGGGATGGCAAGCAGAAAGGTAAGTAGATAAAAGAGAGAGGAATTAGAGTTGACTTTCTAAAATACTTTTATATAAATTACTTTTATATAAATTATAAGTTTTTTGTTAAAATTTGCTAGATGATGTCACAGAGTAAATGTTATCTGCCTAGTTATTTTAGTCTTAAATAGCATCAACATTAGAGAAAAATTAAACCTTTGTTCTTCTTTACTTAGAGCATAATATGATGTTTGTTGATTTTGTGTCTCTGCTTTTTTTTTCTAAAGTGATGACAAAGATGAATAAGTTCTCTCACTGAAACTACATTATCAATTTCACGTAGACAGAAATGTAATTACTGAAAATGGATTTTAGCCAGACCACCTGAATTAATAACCAGTCTGAATCATTTTACTCTGGGAGAGGGTGGAACAGAACTGTTCATTGACCACCAGTGGTCATGACCTTTGCTATCTTCCTCACTCAAAATGCCACAGGAGGAAGTCATCTAAAATGCCATGACATTTAAACAACGTGAGAAATAAGTATATACAGTTGATGAGAATAGACTAACACTTTTCTTAATTTGCACTCATTTTTAGGTACCATGATTTAAAATGCCCATTTAGTATTTCCAGAAAAATTCTAAAATATTTGTCATTTTATTAAAGTACTACAACCTTTAACCCACTTTGCCCCACATAAAAGTTTACCTCTTTTTGGTTTGTATGACACTTTATGACAGTAGAACAAAAAAGAGAGTTTCCAGTTTTTTACTTTGCAATCATGTAATGTAGTGGCTTATTATACTTGGTTGCAAAAATAAACTCTCAAAACAAATATTCAGCCAATGGTCTTCTATTCATAGTTTTCATTATATTTTCTATAGCTAAAGCCAAAATATCCAAGGTAAATATCCTCCAAGACTTGATTTAACTCAACTTTGATTGCAAGAATAGACATATGATTTAAAGTAACTCAAATAATTAATAAGGTAATTCACCATCATTCATTTTACCAAACCACTGCAAGCACAGAGAGAAGCTCATCTTGAGGATGTGGAAACCAGGAATTCAAATGGCATCAGGACTCTGCTTCTTAGTCTTTTATTTATTTCCACTTTTCTCTGTTTCAGCTATTTCATTTATCCTGGCATCTCCATGTGGCTAAGAATTTGACCATGGGTAGAAAAAGTCCTAGCTCTTAGCTTTATTTAGACATATCACAAGAAAAGCATCAATAATCTCAGATTAGTTCCTGTGTATCCAAATTTTAGGTTAGAAAGTTGTGGCTGAAACAGATAAGGAAAAATAATTTATAAACAGAAAGAAATGCTGTTGACATAAGAAGCAAGACTCCTAGGCAGGCCAAACTGTCAACAGCCTGTATGTGTGTTAACACATTAAAACTGCATTTGTTCAAGCCATAGAAGCAATTCTCAAAGAAAATATTAGCTAAGGTAGTAGAGTTGCTTTAGGACAAATGTATCATTAGGGGTAAAAATCTGTTTATTTATTGTTTATTGAGGTATATCAATTATTCTATAAAGCATAACAGCACACATTAGTGTGACCATCAAAATATTATAGAAAAACATAAATAATTGTTACACCATTATTTTAGTTTTCTGACAGTTATTAACCCAGGAAAGCAAACATATTTAAAAATAAATAAATGGGAAATAATAAATAATCAATTAACATTGATTGACTTTAAACAATACTATGAGTCATTCTTTGAAAAGTCCCTTTCTATCAAAAAAATCAGTTTTATAAACCAATACACTTATGCTTTATTTGCTGATAAACATCAATTCAACATCCACGCATGCATAACAAAGCAAGTATTTTTTGAGTGCCTTATAAATTGTAAGCTAGTGTGTTAGGGGACACCATATACCAAAATCCCTTAAACGTACTCTCTGTGCTTGAAGATCACATAATGACTTAGGGCTAGAAAGACATAACCGTAAAGAGATGGAATGTTTAAAAGTATAAGCTTTTGCCAAAAATGGTATATGAAGAGATAGGGAATTGGAACTCAGAAGAGAACGAACTATGCTTCCAGCTAGAAAGATTGAGTAAGACTTTTATAGATGAGGATTATCATAATTTGTGATGCATGGTGATTTTACTGTTATATAGGTCTTCCTTTTTCATATTTAACCTTAAAGAAGTAATTGACTAAGGCAGAGGTCAGTATTGAAGTCGTAATTTTGGAAACCAAGCCATCCTCATCAGTTTGCTTGCTCTTCTTTCTCTATTTTTTGTTCTTGAAGAATTGTCATTTGGTAGTGAAGGATGAGGGTGGGAATATTTTCATTTTATAGATTTAAGAACATTTCAGGCTTAGTGCACAAAACGCACATGTGCATGTAAACATGCATTGTAATTCATCTGTGAAATAATTATGGAGAATTTACTATATTCATTCGTTTATTCAACAAATATTTGAAGATTGGGAATACACTGGTAAACATGACAAAGTTTCTGCCCTCATGGAGATTAGTCTTCTAAGGGTGACAAAAGTTTATAATCCTACAGTGATGACAAACAATGCATAATGAAATACAGTGAGTAGAGATAACTTGAGATAGTTAAAAGTTATTTGAATAAAATAAAATTCAGCAAAGGGCTAAAGAGTAACAGAGGATGAAAGAACTCTAGGATAGAGCATGGGAACAGAAATTTCTTAATGATGAAACAGGAAAGAAAACCTCCCTACCCTACATTTGCATGATACTATCTTAAAACACTATACTTTTTGAGATTTCTCAAAATACACGTTTGGTATGTATTTATTATAACAACCAGAACCGTAAAATTTAAAAGGAGAAACAGAAGCATATGCATTGTGAGTAAACATGTGGAATGGTACAGTGGACATTCTTTATCTAGGTAAAAATTACAGTGCATGTAGTTATGCAGTTATTAGTTTGTAAAACAGAATTCGTTATTTCATGAACATGTTTGATTACTAGTGAATGACAAGTATTAGATTAGTGCTCAAGCAAACACTCCTTCCAATCAAATCCAATGTCTCCGTCTTTGCCAGTGGGTCTCTTCCATGTTGTTGAAGCTATATTTTTGCAACCTAGCTCCTCTTTCAGGATTCCTATCTCAGAGAATCACTCAAAAGTTCTAGCCAGAAAACCAGAGATTATTCTTATTTATTTATTTGCTTATTATATTTTAGAGACAATGTCTCACTCTGTCACTGGGAATGGAGTGCTGTGGCCTGATCATAATTCCCTGCAACTTCAAACTCTTGGGCTCAAGCCATCCTCTCACCTCAACTTCCTGAGTAGCTGGGCCTATAGGCGTACATCACCACACCTGGCTAATTTTTAAAATTTTTTGTAGAGATAGGGTCTCACTATGTTGTGCAGGCTGGTCTTGAACTCCTGGCCTCAAGCAATCCTCCTACTCAGTCTCCCACAGTGTTGGTATTACAGGTGTGAGCCACTACTCCCATTCCCATTCTTGACACTCCCTTGTTGGGGTCCTTTGTATTCAATGCGTCATTGAGGCCTTACATATGATAAAATTTTCCCAAATATTTTTCATCTTTGCAGCCTTTCCTTGAAACTTCTCTTATGAGCTGTCATGATTGCTAGTGTAAAATCCTTCTTTTTATTCTCCTTTCTTCCACTCTTGTCCCCTTCAATCTTTCTTTTTAAGGTAGCTGACATGAGCTTTCAAAAACTGAAACCTAATCATACCTGCGCCCTTTCAACACTTTCCTTTTTCCTTTGGATTGAGATAAAATTCTTTATCGTGGTCTAGCAGCCCCTTGATCTGACTCATTTTCTGCTCACATAATGATTCTCTTGCACTCTGCACTCCAGCCACATTTACCTCCATTCAGATCCTCAAATATGTGATGCTACCTTTGCTACAGTGTTTTCTCTGGCACGGTTGTCTATCTAGAATTATTTTACCCATCTCTGCTGCCCCTTTCTACAATACCTTGCATGACTCTAATGCCTGTTCTTCTTTCGTATCTCAGGCTATTTCATTTACTTAGCTTAAGAAGTCATCCTTGACCCTCCAAAGGTTGCTGTTTACCTTTCCTCTAAGATTTTATTGTACTTATAATTTACTTGTGCTTCTTCGGATTATTTTATGAATACTTAACTATCAGGAAGTAAGATCTCATGAGGATAGGGACAACGCTTTGTTAACCTAGCATAGTGCCTCTCATGCTGTTTGTTGAATGATTAGATTTGTCATCATCTTTAAGGCTCCATTTAACTTTGGCATTCCCTGCGTTAACAAGGTATAATATTTATTAAACAAAATAACAAAATTTTGAAAACAATTTGGGTACTGGATTAATATGTTTGAGAGATATAACTTTATCTGGAAAGGGAAAATGATAACCTTTCAGCACTATGGTTCTCTAATGAAGGAGGAATTTTATTTTCTCCAATGTCTTTTCATTTTCTTTGCAGGAGACTTAATAAGACGTCAAATCACTGTATCAGGCTGTATTTTACTTCAAATACATGATTTTCTTCTTGCTAGAATGAATCCAAACAAGTGTTTCTGAATGACTAGTCACAACTAGTTATACCTTTCGAGTTTTGTTTTGTTTTTCACTTTGCCTGTAGAAACAAATGATGCATGTTTTATTTCTAAATATGTGTCATTTATCATTAAGCCTCTCAAAAGTTGGAAAGATCCTAGCAGTACTATGTATTTGTATGATTCAGCCAAGTAGAATGGATTCCAATGAGTCTAGCTATTTTCATCTCCAAGATTTCTGCCCCTAACAGGCTCCTTCCCAGTTGCACAGTCATTGTATTTACAATCACTTCATATAAGACGTGGAGGACTTGACAAAAGTCCTTCGGATAAGGACCCAAATGCATTAGAGACTCTATTTTTCCCAAGGACATACAGATCAATTATTGTATTATAATTTAAACAATGCAAAATTAATTTTGATGGTTTTTCCAATTATATCTTCTAAGAACTCATAAGCACTACAAAATGGAAAGACTGATAATTTCTTCTCCAGTAAGAACTGGACATATTTTTTCTAGAAATATTCTAAAACAAGCAAATGCAAAAAAGCAAGCAAACAAACAAAAACAAACAAACAACAACAGAAAAATATTGATTAGAGAAGCACAGCTGGGCATGGTGGCTCATGTCTGTAATCACAGCACTTTGGGAGGCCAAGACAGTGGATCACTTGAGGTCAGGAGTTCGAGACTAGCCTGGCCAACATGGTGAAATCCTGTCTCCACTAAAAATATAAAAATTAGCCAGGCATGGTGGTGAGCACCTGTAATACCAGCTACTCAGGAGGCTGAGGCAGGAGAATTCTTTGAACCCGGGAGGCAGAGATTGCAGTGAGCTGAGATAATGCCATTGCACTGCAGCCTGGGCGACAAGAGCAAAACTCCATCACAAAAAAGAAAAAGAAAGAAAGAAAGAAAGGAAGGAAGAAAGGAAGGAAGAAAGAGAGAGAGAGAGAGAGAGAGAGAGAGAGAGAGAGAGAGAGAGAGAAAGAAAGAAAGAAAGAAAGAAAGAAAGAAAGAAAGAAAGAAAGAAAACACACATAACACACACACACACACACACACACACAGCACAGAGGCTATTAACTCCAGGAAGTTTCTACTAATCAAATTTAGTGTTTTAATCTAAGCTTTACATATTTAAGTTTCACTTATTTTTGCAAAGGATTTTGAGATATTTATTTCTGTTTAAGTTATCTACTGCTGCTTAGGAAGCTATCCCCCAAAGTGGTGACTTTGAACAACCATAACTTTTGTTTTGTTCATGAATCCATAGCCTGCAAAACAGAGGGTGGCTTGTGTTTTTCTTGCGTGGCCTCCACTGGAGTGGCTTAACTGGGAACTGGAATATCTATCTCCAAGAAGACTTATTCAAGCGGATGGAAACTGGTATTGACAGCTGATTTGGAAGCCAGCCAATGCTATAGACTGAAGGAAGGTTTTTTCTTCTTCCCACAGCCTATACCTAGGCTTCCTCACAATATGGCATCCAAGTTTCAAAAGTAAGCATCTTAAGAGAGCAAGGCAGAAGTACATGACAACTTTATGATCTAGCATCAGATGTCACATAAGTCATTTTTGTCATACTCTATTGAGTAATAATTAAGTCCCAGACAGGCTCAAAGAGTGGAGATACAGAGGTCATCATTTTATGGCATAGTATCAATGTCAGATTATGAGAAGAGCACATTAGATAAATAACGTTTTTGTGGCTACCTTTGGAAAATTCACACTTAGCTCTTTGGGCACAATAATTTATATTCCTCCCCCATGCAAAATACAGTTATCTTTCTCTTGAGAGTCTCAAACTTATTCAATAATGACATGAACTAAAAGTCCAATATCTCATATTTTAAATCAGGTTTAGTTAACAACGAAAATTCTGTTACAGCTTATTGAATAGCGTGCTTCTCAGTCTAAAGACCATAATCTAAAGAGACAAGATATTTGCATACCACCCATGCTTTATATGGCAGTGCAAAAATGATCAAATAACTTCTGTACATATGTCCAATCTAACAAGGGAAAAAATGAAAGGCACACAGCAAACTTTGGTGCATAGCAATTCTAAAATCCACCAGGACATATGTTGTTACATTCTTGAAGACCAGCTCAGTCCTACTTGCTGAAAATTGTTCTTCATGATGCTTGGTTTTACTCTGTGGGTTTTTGTTGCTATCATGGTCATCTTTTCCCATGCAAAGTAGATCTTCTTCGCAGCTGAGTAATTTTCTGACAGTGTCTTGTTACCATGGAATTTGGGAGTTCAATGACCTCCTTTAATTTTGTACTCTCTCATTTCCATTCAGTCTGAATTGAAATAATTATTTTAAAATCTCATAGGGTTTTTTGATATCAATATATAATTCACTCCATTAGAAATCCACAAATATTTTCTATGTTTGGGCTTCCTGTGAAATTGCTGTGTAACAACATTCTTTGGATTCTTAAAAATCTCACTATTAAATAGAATCTCTGAGGCACATTGAAACTTCTTAGATATTTTTTTCTGTGTCTGGAAGTTTCTACAAGATATGCCTTAATAATTTCTGATGTTTTAACAAAGGATCTTATAGTCCAATTCTGGATTTTATCTTTGCTCTGAAAGCAATTCTTAATTTGAAGATCAATTGTCATAAAGTAGCTGGGAATGAGAAAGTTTTATTTTTGAACTCAGAAATTTCCTGTTCATTCATATTTAACAAATTATTATTTAGTTCATCTCTGTCCTTTCCCATTTTAATCATAGGTAGCAAGATGAAACTAGATGTCACTTTCAATATTTCGCTATGCTAGGAATTCTCCTTAACTAGATCACTGAGGTGATTGGGTATATTTCTTCCTTTCCACCTTACCGTAGAAATAGTATTGCCAAAGTTTCCACCTCCACATAAAATGGCACATTTTCTTGCTGACATTAATAATATTTTTCTCACTTTCCACTAATATCTCACTGTCAGTCTCCTCCAGTTTCTATAGGCTTCCATTAACATTCCCTTTAAATACTTTAGGCTGTTTTTTGTTTTGTTTTGTTTTGTTTTGTTTTGTTTTGTTGTTGTTGTTGTTGTTGTTGAGAGGGAGTCTCGCTCTGTCGCCCAGGCTGGAGTGCAGTGGCCAGATCTCAGCTCACTGCAAGCTCCGCCTCCCGGGTTTACGCCATTCTCCTGCCTCAGCCTCCCGAGTAGCTGGGACTACAGGCGCCTGCCACCTCGCCCGGCTAGTTTTTTGTATTTTAGTAGAGACGGGGTTTCACCGTGTTAGCCGGGATGGTCTCGATCTCCTGACCTCGTGATCCGCCCGTCTCGGCCTCCCAAAGTGCTGGGATTACAGGCTTGAGCCACCGCACCCGGCCACTTTAGGCTGTTTTTAGCAGTCACTTCAAAGCTTTCTCAGCTCCCATGGATACCCTGATCCCAAAGTCAAGAGACAAGTTTTTTAAATTCTTTATTATTCTGCTATTTTTGTTCTTATTAAATTTGTCTCAGTTTTTTTAGTTTTATTTCCATAATTTATCAATTTTCATGTAGACTAGGGAATAATATTCAGCCATAATAGCACAGTACCCACACTTCAAGATGAGAAGTCATGATCTACCTCCTAAGAGTGAGGGTCTCAAGCCACCCACTACTGGGTATATAACCCAAAGGATTATAAATTATCTACTACAAGAACATGTTACACGTATGTTATTGCAGAGCCACATAATTCACAATAGCAAAGGACTGAATCAACCCAAAATGTCATACTGTGACAGACTGGTTAAGAAAATGTGCACAATACTATACCATGGGAATCTATGCAGCCATACAATAAAGATGAGTTTGCACCTTTGTAGGACATGGATGCAGCTGGAAACCATCATTCTTAGCAAACTATCCAAGAACGAAAACCAAACCACCGCATGTTCTCACTCATATAGGTAGGAACTGAACAATGAGAATACACTGGACTCGGAAGGGAACATCACGCACTGGGCCATCATGGGAGGGGAAGGGGGAAGGGGGAGAGAGGGACTTAGCATTGGGGTAGTTATACATAGATAATACAATGATGATTTGATGAAGGTGGCTGACGAGTTATGGTGCAGACATACCAAACATGGCCATAAGATATACTATGTAACAAACCTGGCACGTTATGACACAAGGTACCTAGAAACTAAAGTATATAAAAAAAAAATAAAAATAAAAAACAAAAAAAAAAAAAAAAAAAGAAGTGAGGTCTTACATAAATCATAAATCATTTGAAATTTTCCACATGGTTGAGTTGTCTCTTTTTTCCATTTATTGACTTAACTGATCATTTATTTACATCAATTGAGCTTATGGATATTTATTTTATTATTTATTTATTTAGAGACAGGATCTGTATTAGTTTGTTTTCACGCTGCTGATAAAGACATACCCGAGACCAGGTACTTTACAAAAGGAAGAGGTTTAATTCGACTCATTTCCACATGGCTGGGGAGACCTCATAATCATGGCAGAAGGCAAAAGGCACGTCTTACATGGAGCAGGCAAGAGAGACAATGAGAGCCAAATGGAACAAGTTTTCTATTATCAAACTATCAGATCTCATGAGACTCATTTACTACCAGCAGAACAGCACAGGAAAGTCATGCCCACATAATTCAATCACCTCCCACAGGGTTCTTCCCACAATATGTGAAATTGTGGGAGTTACAATTCAAGATGCGATTTGAGTGAAGACAGAGCCAAACCATATCATTTCACCCCTGACCCCCTCCCAAATCTCATGTCCTCATGTTTCAAAACCAATCATGCCTTCCCAACAGTCCCCCAAAATCTTAACTCATTTCAGCCTTGTCTCAAAAGTCCACAGTTCAACATCTCATCTGAGAGAAAGCAAGTCCTTTCCTCCTGTGAGCCTGTACAATCAAAAATAAGTAGTTATATCCTATATACCATGGAGGTAAAGGCACTGGGTAAATGCAGCCATTCCCAATGGGAGAAATTGGCCAAAACAAAGGAGGTGCAGGCCCCATGCAAGTCCTAAATCCAGCAGCAGTCAAATCCTGAAGCTCCAAAATGATCCCCTTTCACTCCATGTCTCACATCCCAGTAATGCTGATGCAAGAGGTAGGTTCCCAATGTCTTGGGCAGCACCGTCCCTGTGGCACTGCAGGGTATACCCTCCCTCTTGCCTGCTTTCTTGGGCTTGTATTGAGTGTCTGTGACTTTTCCAGGAGCCCAGTGCAAGCTGTCCATAGATCTACCATTCTGGGATCTGGAGGTCCACTAGACAGTGACTCAGCTGGGACTCTGTGTGGGATCTCCCACCCCACATTTCCATACCACACTTCCCTAATAGAGCTTCTCCATGCAGGCCCTACCCCTACAGCAAATTTCTGCCTGGGCATCCAGGCATTTCCATACATGTTCTGAAATCTAGGCAGGGATACTCAAACCCCAATTCTTCACTTCTATGCACTGGCAGGTTCAACACCACATAGAAGCTGCCAGGGCTTGGAGCTTGCACCCTCTGAAGCCAGGGCCCAAGCTCTATGTTGGCCCCTTTAAGCCATGGCTCGAGCAGCTGGGATACAAGGCACCAAGTCCCTAGGCTGTACACATCACAGGGACCTTGGGCCTGGCCCATGATACCATTGTCTCCTAGGCTTCTGGGCCTGTGATGGGAGGGGCTCCTGTGAAGACCTCTGATATGCCCTGGACATATTTAGCCTACTGTCTTGGGGATTGAAATTCTGCTCATTGTTACTTATGCAAATTACTGCAGCTGGCTTGAATTTCTCCTCAGAAAATGGGTTTTTATTTTCTATCACATTCTCAGGCTGCAAATTTTCTGAACTTTTATGCTCTGCTTCTCTTATAAAACTGAATGCCTTTAACAGCACCCAAGTCACTTCTTGAATGCTTTGCTGCTTGGAAATTTCTTCCACCAGATACCCTAAATCATCTCTCTCAAGTTCAAAGTTCCACAGATCTCTGACTGGGGCAAATGCTGTCAGTCCCTTTGCTAAAACATAACCAGAGTCACCTTTGCTCCAGTTCCCAAGTTCCTCATCTCCATCTGAGACCACTCAACCTAGACCTTATTGTCCATATCGCTATCAGGCTTTTGGTCAAAGCCATTTAACAAGTCTCTAGAGAGTTCCAAATTTTTCCACATTTTTCTTTCTTCTTCTGAGCCCACCAAACTGTTCCAACCTCTGCTGGTTAGCCAGTTTCAAAGTCACTTCCACATTTTCAGGTATCTTTTCAGCAATGTCCCACTCTACTGGTACCAATTTACTGTATAAGTTTGTTTTCCCACTGCTAATAAAGACATGCCTGAGACTGGGTAATTGACAAAAGAAAGAAGTTTATTTCAACTCACAGTTCCACGTGGCAGGGGAGGCCTCACAATTATGGTGAAAGGTGAAAGGCAAGTCTTACATCACAGCAGGCAAGAGAGAGAATGAGAGCCAAGAAAAAAGGATTTCCCCTTATCAAACCATCAGATCTCATGAGACTCATTCACTCTCATGAGAACAGTACAGGCAAGACCTACCCCCATAATTCAGTCACCTCCCACTGGGTTCCTTCCTCAACACATGGGAATTGTGAGAGTTACAATTCAAGATGAGATTTGGGTGGGGACACAGCCAAACCGTATCAGGATCTTACTTGTTGCCCACCCTGGAGTGTAGTGATGCTATTATAACTAATTATAGCCATGAACTCCTAGGCCCTAGTGATCTTCCTATCTAGCTTCCTAAATAGCAGGGACTACAGGCATGCACCATGATACCTGGCTAATTAAATAAAAATTTTTACAGATAAAATCTTGCTATGTTGCCCAGACTGGTTTCAAAATCTTGGCCTCAAGGGATCTTCCTGCCTCAAACTTCCAGGTAGCTAGATTACATGGGTATCTATTTTGTACATTCAATTATAATCTAATACTGCTTTCTATATTTATTTACTTTTTGTTTTTACTGCTGTCCCCAGTGTTTCAGCTTTGAGTATTGTGAGTTTATTCAGTTGGCTTCTGTGTCATTTTGACATATTCCCATCATCGTGGGCTTTTGTTTTGTTCTGTTCTGTTTTTGAACACTTTCTAATGTTTTGTCACTACAGGAAGTTCCATTATAATTTCGTGTATTTCTGGTACCAGGCCTAGAATCATCCATTTTAATAGGGACACCTCGGTTCCTTTCTTTGGAAATAGTATTAGAAACCAAGATCTAGTGCTAAGTGTGTTTGTTGCTAAGAGTGTGATTGCTTCTAGCTCTTCTCAGCTGACACAGCAAATAGTTAAATGTGTGAATACTAAATGGTGCATGTTCGTATATCTATAAATATTTTTATATGCAATGAACTGTATCTATATATATATAAGCTAAACCTATCTTCATATTATGTATCCAAATGTAATCCACTACCATATGGATAATTCTAACCTCCATGCTTTACATTTTTGCATATCTATTTAATGTCTGGTTTAACAGAAGAAAGCTGGATTATCAAAACTATTCTGTGTTCAATTCACTGAGATAATCACACAGCATGAAGTCTCTAAGAATTCACTCTACTTGTGAAAAAATAAAAGTGAAAAATATAAATACCATGTTAGTATTACTATGAAGATTTTATGAACTTTGAAAGGATTCTGTGGACCTCCTTGAGATCTGCTGCTGTTACAGGATCTTTGAGGTGTCACTTTTCTGGCCAGAAACCTCTTTGGGGTGTTGCTTTTCTGGAGGGAAACCTCTGTGGCCAGTGGTGCCTTTGCGCAGGTTCTTTCCTGTGTCCAGGAAGAATGAAGTGCCAGAAAAGTGGAAGGTAAACAAGACGAAGAGGAGCTTTATTGAGTGTTACAATAGCTCAGAGGAAGCCCACACTGGGTAATTCCTCTCTATAGGCAGATCGTCTCATGAAGTGTTCAGCTCAGCAGAGAGGAGGCCCTGGAGAGGATGGTTCCTCTCTGCCTGCAGGGCGTCCAGTCTCTCCAGCTATCAGAGGAGAGGGTATTTCCTCTGTAGCTCCTCCCTGCAGCTGGTCATCCCATAGTCTCTTTGTCCTTGCCCTGATCTGACTCTTCTGCCCTGCTCTGGCTTAGCCTGGGGCTTTTATGGATCTCAGAGGGGAGGAAGTGCCTGCTGATTGGTCTATGGGTGGCCCTGGGCAGGCACAGAGGACACACCGCAAGTCCCCATTGCGGTCAGCTCAGTGGGACTGGCAGTCTGGTACCCAGCCTTTAAGCTTTCCCTGACCTGGAGGACGGCCTTACAGGGAACCACCCCCTTCAACCCATGAATCTGTCTGTCTTCCACTGGCATTCATGGCCCTGGGGCTCAACCTCAACCCCACTGGGAGTTCTGAGCAGGCTCCAGGAGGGGCGAAAAGCCAGGCAGCAGGAGCAGACACCCCCGAGCCTGCAGGGTTTGGAGGGTTTTCCAGGCCCATGAAGATGTCCGGTTCCTGCACCTGGGAGGGCGTCTGCATCTGCATATGGGGAGCTTTTGCTCCACCAACTCGGGGAGGATGGAGCTCTCACTTGTCCCGGACTCCTTTCCTGCTCTGTGGAGTAGGAGGCCCAAGTCTGAAGCCCTGATTGGCTGCAGCTGCACCTGGGAGGTCAGATCCTGCCTGCTCCCACCCTGCCTCAAGAGCACAGGGAGGCTTGGATCCACAGGGGCAGTTTGGGTGGCTGTAGCCCAACCCAGGAGATCAGGGATCCTGCCTGCTCAATGGAGCATGGAGCGGGAGGCTTGGGTTTGCAGCCCGGTTTGGGTGGCTGCAGTGGCACCTGGGAAGCTCCTGCCCCAACTCAGAAAGGGTGGGGGCTCCATGGAGTGTGTAACCCCAGGTGTACCTCTCTGCTGCAGCTGGCGTGATGTCAGCAGCCACTGCCATCACTGCCTTATACTATTTATCCTTTTATTCACTCAGTGCAAGGTTGAACCAAATCTTTGCTTATTTTCTTGTTTTTGCACGGTCAAAGGCAAAGATGGCCTTTAAAAAATGGAGCTGGATAGAAGATTTTCTGCCAATGAAATGGGATTTGTTTGTTACATGTTTGGGTCACCATGATTTCACTTACCTTCCAATGGTCTAGGCCATTTCAGGTTTTCTATTGCCAAAATACACATTTTTTGAGATGGCAATTTTATATAGAAAACTCGAATTTGCTTAACAGTTTATTTACTTGACTATCACACTTAACAGTAGTCAAGTAAACTCTATTGTTTATAATGTTTTTATAATCAAATTATAAATTCCATTGTTTATAATGTTTTTATAATGAAATTTTCTCAGAAAATACAAGAACACTTGATTGAAAATAATGGCATGCTTATAGATGTACTTCAGGCAAGTTTTTGCTTTGTAGGGTCTTGTTTTTTCAGCAATGGAAAAGTGGGTATGTAGACAGTAAAAAATCTGATTATATTTTGATGATGAAAAACATTTTATCTGTCTTTATTTCCTTCCAACTATGGAGAAGAATATCTTGCCACTTTTGGCATGTAAGTTTGATAGCACATATTTAGGAAATCAATCAATTAATTGATTAGTGACAACTCCTTATCACTCGTTTTCTTCATTTCTACAGACCTGTTATAATAATAATATTTACAAAATAAGCTGCCTCACTGACTACCTAAATGTGTCATAATTCTACACACATTTGATAGAATTTAGACAAGCTGGCCTTTGGGATTGGAGTATTTAAAGGTATGCACATATCTTACCAAAATCAGTTGTCTATACTATAGATAAAACAGACTTTTATAATTATAATGTATAAAATATATAACCAAAGAAAATTATTTTGATCTTACATCTATAATGACATGGCTGTTAAGAATATTTATTATAATATATGAAAACATATCATAAAGCAATAATTATCAAAATACCTTAGAACCAATATATTAAAATATTGACTGAAAGACAAAACAAACAGATATTCTTGCAACAAATTTTCTATAAATATTTATGAGGCTAGCATTACTTACTTACCAAAACCAGAAAAAGATAATATAAGATAAAATATCATGAAAAAATTCTTAACAAATTTTATATATATATGTATGTAAATGTGTTATATAGGTATAATATATAAATATAAATGTATCTATACACACTTACATAAACATATATGTAAACTAAAGTATCATAAAAATAATCCTTATCAAGTTACATATATGTGTGTGTATGTATATGTTTGTGTGTGTATGCATGTATGTCTGTAGTTATATAGATATAATATATGAATATATTTATACAAACTTATATAAGCATATATGTACACTACACATATGGGTTTACACAGTGTGTGTAACTCACATGATGACTAACCAAGGGGATTATTTGAGAAATGCCAGAAAAACCCAGAAGATACAATTTATTTTCTCAAACTGACAAAGAGTATCTATGAAGAATTTACAGTGAACATTATACTTAATGATGAAAGACTAATTTTTTCCCCATAAAATTGAAAACAAAGCAAGGATGTCCACTCAACCACTTTTCTTCAACAATATTTTGTTCAACAAAAGATATTTATTTACATACAACATAACCATGTATATAAAAATTGTAAGGCATCTTCAATATACTGGCAATATTGAGTTTAGCAAAGTTATAAAGTACAGAATACCACAGAATTGATATGCAAAAATTTATTCCAATTCTATATACTAGAAACAAGCAGTCAGAAATTACAAAATAACAACATTATAACACACCCAGAAAATAAAATAACTAGAGATTTTTTTTTTAAAACGTGGCATTTCCTATATACTAAAAACCATAACTGTTTGCAGAAATTAAAGAATATCTTAAGAGATGGAGAGAGATGCAATTTTCATGAATTGACATCTCTATTGTTAAAACGACAATTTTCCCTAAATTTTTCCACAGATTTAGTACAATGCCATTCAAAAACCCAGCAGGCTTTGTTGATTCTTTTGGTGTTTTTGTAGGAGAAACAGACAAATTGATTTAATTAGGTTGATACAAAACTAATGGCAAAGCCAAAATTACTTTAGCACCAACCTAATAAAATTTATATGAAAGTATAAAGAACTTAAGCCCTCAAAATTGAAAAAGAGAAAAAACTACCAAACAACAAAGTTGGAGTACTTCCGTAGTACGTAGTGTATTATGTGATTCCAATACTTATTTTAAAATTACAATAATCAAGACTGTATGCTATTGGGATAATGATGTTTAAAAATATCTTGTCCAGTATTTCTTCAATTATTGTTTCTGCCTCAGTTTTTTTCTCAATGTCTTTAGGGATTCCAAATATGGCCCTTGAGTTTCAATAGAAAGGTTGAAGTATTTACCAAGACCCTATAAATTGAAGCTGAATTTCGAACTCTTTCTTCACAACATTGATCAGTTGCTGAAATAGCTAATTAGGTCTTTTAGCCTATTACTTTCAGTTGAGTCTTTGGAGACATGTTGTAGTCATATGAATTAGGGAATTAGCCAAAACTTGATGGGATTTTTGCATGCAAAATGTTGACTCTCTTTCTTAGCTCTACACTTTCCTCAACTTTCCTGCTCCATTTCCAGCTAACCTTGCAGTCAGCTTTGAACTCTGCTAAATTCTCAAATAAGACTGCTGATTTCTACTTGAGTCTATCATGTATGGAAGGACAGACTGAGACTACCATCAGGTCAAAGATGATTTCACATGGATCTCACCCACTGTGTTTCCTTCTTTCACAGGCCTTTTCCAGCCATTTTCTGGCTGCTTTTGGTCTTATTTAGTGGCTTCAAGGCATTGTTGATTATATATTTTTAGTGTTCGTAACTGTTATTAGTATTATGTTAGCAGACACTTTGCTACTACAAGAGATACTATCTATATTAAATGTTTAAAAAGAAATTGATTCGTGATAATACTAGACCCATATTAATAAGTTTAAATTTTTACTGCTTCACAGCTTGTGGATATGGTGGTGAAGGAGTATGTATTTTATTAATTTTTAATTTTTGTGGGTACATAGTAGGTGTATATATTTATGGGGTACATAAAACATTTGGATACAGGTATACAATGCCTAATAATCACATGATGGAAAATGGGGTATCCATGCCTTCAACCATTTATCCTTTGTATTACAAACAGTCCAAGTACACACTTTTAGTTATTTTTAATTGTACAATTAAATAATTATTGACTATAATCACCTTGTTGTGCTATCAAACACTAGGTTTTATTTATTTTTTCTAAATTTTTTTTGTACCCATTAACCTTCCTCACCTCTTACCACTCCCTACTACCCTTCTTACCCTCTGGAAACCATCCCTCCTCTATGTGTTCAATTGTTTTGATTTTTACATTCCACAAATAATGAACTTGATGTTTATCTCTCTGTGCCTGGCTTATTTCACTTAACATCATGGCCACTAGTTCCATCCATGTTGCTGCAAATGACCATGATCTCATTCTTTTTATGGCTGAACAGTACTCCATTATGTGTATGTACTACATTTTGTTCATTTTGTTCACTACATATGTATTCATTCATCTGTTGATGGACACTTATGTTGCTTCCAAATCTTGGTTATTGTGAACAGTGCTGCAACAAACATGAGAGTGCAGATGTCTCTTTGATATGCTGATATTTCTTCTTTGGAGTATATATTCAGCAGTCGGATTGCTGGATTATATGGTAACTCTATTTTCAGTTTTTAAGGAACCTCTAAACTGTTCTCCACAGTGGTTTTACTAATTTACATTTCCACCAACAGTATACAAGGGTTCCCCTCTCTCGATATCCTTTCAGCATTTCTTATTGCCTATCGTTTGGATAAAAGCCATTTTAACTGGGGTGAGATGATATCTCATTGTAGTTTTGATTTCCATTTCTTGATGATGACTGATGTTGAGCACCTTTTCTTTTTATTATTATTATTTTTTATT
Source organism: Rhinopithecus bieti (assembly GCF_001698545.2). NCBI lineage: Eukaryota > Metazoa > Chordata > Mammalia > Primates > Cercopithecidae > Rhinopithecus > Rhinopithecus bieti. The sequence continues at coordinate 282,764 of NW_016821443.1, read as the reverse complement.
ATTATACTTTAAGTTCTAGGGTACATGTGCATAACGTGCAGGTTTGTTACATATGTATACTTCTGCCATGTTGGTGTGCTGCACCCATCAACTCGTCAGCACCCATCAACTCTTCCTTTACATCAGGTATAACTCCCAATGCAATCCCTCCCCCCCCCCTTCCCCCTCCCCGTGATAGGTGCCGGTGTGTGATGTTCCCCTTCCTGAGTCCAAGTGATCTCATTGTTCAGTTCCCACCTATGAGTGAGAACATGCAGTGTTTGGTTTTCTATTCTTGCGATACTTTTCTGAGAATGATGGTTTCCAGCTGCATGCATCCATGTCCCTACAAAGGACACAAACTCATCCTTTTTTATGGCTGCATAGTATTCCATGGTGTATATGTGCCACATTTTCTTAATCCAGTCTGTCACTGATGGACATTTGGGTTGATTCCAAGTCTTTGCTATTGTGAATAGTGCCG
>NW_016821443.1:268475-280250 GCF_001698545.2 Rhinopithecus bieti | reverse complement strand
GTGTCAATTTTAGATCTTTCCAGCTTTCTCTTGTGGGCATTTAGTGCTATAAATTTCCCTCTACACACTGCTTTAAATGTGTCCCAGAGATTCTGGTATGTTGTATCTTTGTTCTCATTGGTTTCAAAGAACATCATTATGTCTGCCTTCATTTCATTATGTACCCAGTAGTCATTCAGGAGCAGAATATTCAGTTTCCATGTAGTTGAGCGGTTTTGATTGAGTTTCTTAGTCCTGAGTTCTAGTTTGATTGCACTGTGGTCTGAGAGACAGTTTGTTATAATTTCCGTTCTTGTACATTTGCTGAGGAGGAGCACCTTTTCTTATGCTTGTCATTTGTATGTCTTCTTTTGGAAAATGTCTATTCAAATCTTTTGCCCATTTTTAAATCAGAATATTAGACTTTTCCTATAGAGTCATTTCATATTTTTATGTATTCTGGTATTAATCTTTTGTCAGATGGGTAGTTTGCAAATACTTTTTCTCATTCTGTTAGTTGTCTCTTCATTTTGTTGATTGTCCTTTGTTGTGCAGAAGCATTTTTAAATTGATGTGATTCCATTTGTCCATTTTGCTTTAGTTGCCTGTGCTTTTGGGGGTATTACTAGAAAAATTTTTGCCCAGAACAATATCTTGGAAAGTTTCTCTATGAAGGTGTTTATGAGTAGCAAATTTGCTAATTTTCTAAAGATGGGAAAGCTTAACAAGAATTAATATAAATGAAATCCCTGGACAAAAGTCTAGCTTAATCAAAAGGTAGTGGATTCATTCATTGAGACATCGACTATAAGCAGCTTTTATTTTTTTAACTGCCTGCCATAAGGATCTCATGTTCCCACAAATTAAAATGTTTTTGTCTGACATTTGATTCATATTTTGACAAGCCTGTTTCCAATGAAAACGTTTTTCAAGGCACATCATTTGCCATGTTCCTAAAATTACCTTGGCAAATTTTTATTTAAGATCCGTTTCCATGAGGAATATCATAATGCATATAAATGTGTTTAGGAGTAGAGCTATGATTGATTGGAAGTGGTGGAGTTCCTTTGATAGTTGTTTATTGAGTTACCAACATTATTCTTGCAACCGAAAGCAAATATCTAACCAGAATCTCTCAACATTGCAAAGAGGACTCTTATTTTATCATGTGTTGAAATGAGATTAGTGTTCATGTGAAAGATTTGTTGTGAAACTTCCATATGTAATGTCCAAATGTAGAATTTCCTGTGGAAGTTAGTGTTTACATGCAGTTGTCCAAGGGAGAGGTAGCACTGGTGGGTTAAATAATAGGTTAGAGATTTAAAAAATACTAGCCATTTTCTAAAAATGTTATTCTTCATATTTTACATGAGATTGATGAAACTCCAGCTGTTCAAATAAAGGAATAGGTAAAGATAAGGTTGGCAGCTAATACTATATATATATAAGTCACCCTTTTATACTGTTAATATTGATAAGAAGATTATAACCTCTAGTCATAAGACCAATATTTCTTGGGAGGATAGACAACTGAGATGTCCATGAACAAATATAGAGTATAATCCAGAAGAAAGATTATTATGATCAGATTTGAAGAATTTATGTTGTGATTCTAGGTCTGCAACTAACTGTCAAAAATCATTAACATGGTAAATTTTAACATCTTTTAGGATTTGAGCATTTTCATTTTCTTTGGTTCTGTATTTTTAAATAAAAGGAAGAAATTAGATTGGAAAGTGTCTAAAACCCACATCACCTCTATAATTTTTTAAGTAAACAAAGATTAGGCAGATAAAATAATAAAAGTACTAGGGACTTTATTATATTATATATATTTTTTTTATTTTAAGTATTGACAGCCGAAGCAAAGATGAAGCAAAAATAGAATGATTAAAAGGTCAACTGAGATTTTATTTAATAGGGCAAAGTAGTGAAAAGGTCTCTCATGGGTGTGATGAAATGTTATTGGCAAATAAAAAAGGCAAGAACTTTTGATGCAAACTGGCCTAACTTTTAAAGCACCTGTGATAGAAACTTACCTTATAAATGATTGGCTCAAGGATTAACGATGTCAAATTGTGTCTGTCCAAAATGTTCTGTTTTTCTATCAATTAATTAAGTCAACAAATTGCTGAGTGCTTCTGTATATATACCAAACACGTTTTTAGAGGTTTTTTATAAAAAAAAAATTATTAGGCTTAATTCATGTTCTCAGACATCTCAAAAAAGATACAAATTCAAATGAAATTATTATTTTATAAATATATCAGTTGTTCTAACCATTATTAACAATAGTAATTAATCTATTGGGAGAAACATTTCCTTTTTACATTTTAACATCTCTGAAATTAAAATAGGCCATACAACAGATGGTGTCTTAGTGTTATGTCATAGTTTATTTGGTAATTTTCATTTTCCTCCTATGTGTTACATAAAATAATGATGCATCTTAAAATCTGTAGTGTATGCATCTTCTTTAAAATATATTTTTAAAATACTAAAAACAGATAATCTATAAAATGCATGGTGAATTCTCATTTAGAATTGATTATGAGATCCCTGGTAGGTAGACTCACATCTGTGATTACCTTGACCTTATGCTTTCTACCATTGCTACCCAATAACAAACCTCAGCAATTCCAGGAAGAAACAAGTGCCTCCATGATTCTGTTTGAAACACTTGATTCTTCTTAGAATTTAGTGCTCAGTGTTCTATATTGGATAGATTAATATAGAACATGCTCAGTGTTCTATACTGGAATAATTATAATGATCATGAATAATGATATAATGATTAGAATGATTTATAATTTTTGAGGATCTAGTAAATGACAATATACTAGTCAAAACTGCCAAGATTTCTTTGGTTTATTTCTCCTAAAAAATCTTGCACAGTAAATATTATCATTACCTATACTTTACAAATGAGTGAATGGAGGCACAAAATGTTTAAGTTACTTAACTAAAGTCCCAGAGCAAATGGTTAATAGAGCAGGATTCAAAGCCAGGCCTCCTCCTTTAACACTGCATGACACTTACTCCCAGAAATATATAGGGACAAACAAATTACCAGCAATAAAATAATGAAACTGATATAAATTAATTAACTGTTAAATTATTTTCTCATGAGGGAATTTTCAACATAGATTAGTCAATAATCTCTCTGATTTGAAAAAATGAATTATGGCCAGATGCAATTGGCATAGTAGGGTTAATGATCTCTAGAAATCTGAGTAGAAAATGAATGGAAACAAAATCTACAATCAAGGAAGAATGCAAGTCTCTCAGTGCTGCCAGGAAAGATGGCCCAACTCTGAGTGTTCTAATGGAGAAAGTCAAAAAAAGGCAAGAAGCCACCAACTAAGCTCATTACCTCCTGTATGTCCTTAAAAGCCCTTTGTTTCCTGAGCTTTTGATGACTTGAGAGAAGGAATTTTCACTTAGATGGCATGAAATCGAAGGGATGGAACTTAAAATAGACCACTTGTTCTTTCTAGCAGAGTGACAAATACAAATTCTGTAACTTGCTTGTCTTTGTTTAAGATACACATTTAAAAAGAATGCTTAATACACTGAAAGATGCAGAGGGGGAATCCTATTGTGCTATCGATCAAACATATATGTCATTTTTGTATCCTTTAAAAGTATGAAGTATGATATTGTTACTTGAGTTTGAAAGGAAAACCATAAAGCTGTTGATATTTAAACCTGCTAAAAATAATCAGTCTACTTCTGTCAGATGACAGAAAGGTCACAGTTGTGATGCAAACCTTAAAATTCCATGCAATTCAGACTTCACAAATGGAAGGCTCATTGTAATCAGTGATAAACTTTAATTCATGCAAAAATATAGGCTAATGTCAAGTAGTCCTCCCCAATCTTTCTCAAACATATTATTAAATATAATGAACCTAGACATACAAATCTTTCAGTTTGGGGAAAAAAGAATATTTTATGTTATTTGTCAGAATATTTAGCCACTTTCAAGCTTTAAAAGAAGAAATTTGGTTTAAGTAATAAAAGTTAAGTTTACTCTTTGCCCGTGCAGCAATTACTTTTTCAGAAGGATTTCCAATTTAAACTATTAATATATTTGATTTTCAACTTCAGGAGCCACAAATAATTTCTAAATATTTAAGAAAAGTCTAGACTTCAGATATACTGAATATATATCATCCTTGGATTGCATTTAAATGTCTGAATTTATTCAGAAATGCATCATTAATAGGTACAATACCTAAAGTATATTTACTTATTTCACTGGTTATTTCCTATACATACACATATGCATAGTATCATCTGCATAGTAGCCCATTATAACATTATGTAGAATGTCAAAATAAATAAGATTCCTGCTGACTATATTTTGAGAGAGAGCAGAACATTTTACACGGCCTTGTGCACAGGCAGTGAATGTATTTTTCTGTTCTTCCTATGTAAAAGTGAATGCTTCTGATTTTCATTATTGATCTATTTTGAGAATTCATTTCCCAGATCAATAGCTACATAAAATGTCAGAAGCTGTGTGAATCACTTCAGTAAATATCTAATACCTAGTATGACAAATGCAACTAGTGATAGCACAATATTGTTCTATGGTAGTCAGTCAACATTCACATGACCAATCTGGTTTCTAGAGAGGATATGTTGATGACTTTAACAGAGAAATTGAGGAGATCATCCCCTCTTCATTCTTTAAGATTTTGATAGTCACACTAATTTATGTAATTCCCTCTGCAATTTTATTTTGTCTTGATTCAGGGTTCAGAGAGGGCTCTTATAATAAAGGAAAATAAGAAACATAACTTTTCTATACATAATTGGGGACAAGGGAAATATATATAGGATAGATCTACTGACCCACTGGACCACTATGAGATAGGATATGGTAGTTACAAAGGTCCCTTGATACGTAATCTATTTGTTGCCAAAACAAGGACTATTCCCACACTTCGCTATACTGAGTTATGACTCTGTTTTCTGACCCAGAGGCATTGATGGGTGGCAGAGATGGGTCTTGAAGAGGGCAGGCATTATTCTTTAGGTGAGATATTTGCAGAGTATTCAGACAAGTGAAAGCTACTTTTCTCTTGAAAGAAGTAAAAGCTATTTCTCTTGATCAAAAAGATCCTGGGAATCTATGGGTTGAAGATTCTCAGAATTCTCCCATGAAATAGCTTCTTCTCAGGTCTCCAAATCCCACACTTTTCTTATCAGCATCACAGGATGCAAGATTGATATACAAACATCACTTACTTTTCTTCACATAACAATAAAAAATTGAAACTTAAAAATCAGTACCATTTAGAAAGCAGCAAGGAAGACAAATTACTTAGATATAGGTGTACACAATATGTGTGAAGTCTATGTGTTGGAAACTACAAAACTCTGATGAAAGATCAAGGAAGGAACTTAAGTAAAAATAAAGATGTATTTTGTTCAAGATGGAAAGACTCAGCATTGTTAAGAGAGCAATTATTGCCAAACTGAACCAAAAATATAAGGCGATTTTATTCAAAATCTAGAATTTTTTAAGAAACTGTAAAATGGTTCTTCTGATATCCATGTAGACTAGAATCACCAACACAATTCTGGAAAAGAATTTTGTTTTAGTCCATTTTTATACTGCTATGAAGAAATACCCAAAACTGGGTAATTTATAAAGAATAAAAGGTTTAATGGACTCAGTTTAATATGGTTGGGGAAGCCTCACAGTCATGGCAGAGGTTAAGGGGAATTAAAGGAATGTCTTACACAGCAGAAGGCAAGACAGCGTGTGAAGGGAAACTGCCCTTTTAATACCATAGGATCTCATGAGACTTCTTCACTACCATGAGAACAGAATGGGAAAGGCCCGCCCCCATGATTCAATTACCTTTCACAAAGTCCGTCCCACAACATGTGGAAATTATGGGAGATACAATTCAAGATAAAATTTGGGTTGGGACCCAACCAAACCAAATCATTCCACCACTGGCACCTCCCAAAGCTCATATACTCACATTTCAAAGCCAATCATGCCTTCCCAAAGGTCCCTCAAAGTCTTAACTCATTTCAGCATTAACTCAAAAGTCCACAGTCCAGAGTCTCACCTGAGACAAGGCAAGTCCTTCTGCCTATGAGTGCATAAATTCAAAAGAAAATTAGTTACCTCCTAGATAAAATGAGAACACAGGCATTGGGTAAATACACCTATTCCAAATGGGAGAAATTGGCCAAAATGGAAGAGCTACAGGCCCCATGCAAGTCTCAAATCCAGCAGGGTAGTCAAATCTTAAAACTCCAAAGTGATCTCCTCTGACTCCATGTCTCACATCCAGGTCACACTGATGCAAGAAGTGGGTTCCCATGGTCTTGGGCAGCTCCACCCCTGTGGCTTTGCAGAGTACAGCCCTTCTGGCTGCCTTCACAGTCTGGATTTGAGTGTCTGCAGCTTTTCCAGGTACATGGTGCAGCCTGTTAGTGGATCTACTATTCTGACATCTGGAGAATGGTGGCCCTCTTTTCACAGCTCCACTAGACAGTGCCTGAGCGGGGACTCTATGTGCAGACTCCGATACCACATTTCCCTTCCACAGTGACCTAGCAGAGTTTCTCCATGAGGGCTCCACCCCTACAGCAAACTTCTGTCTGGACATCCAGGCATTTCCATACATCCTCTGAAATCTAGGCAGAGGTTGCCAAACCTCAATTCTTGACTTCTGTGCACCTGCAGGCCCAACACCAAGTGAAAGCTGCCAAGGCTTGGGGCTTGCACCCTCTAATGCCATGGTCCAACCTGTACCTTGGCCCCTTTTAGGCATGGCTAGAGTGACTGGGATGCAAGACACACCAACTTCCAAAGATGCACACAGTAGAGGGGCCCTGGATCTGGCCCAGGAAACCATTTTTCTCTCCTAGACCTCTGGGACTGTGATAGAAGGGGCTGCTGCAAAGTTCTCTGACATGCCTTGGAGACATTTTCCCCAGAAAATGAGTTTTTCCTTTTTACTCCATCGTCAGTATGCAAATTTTTCAAACTTTTATGTTTTGCTTCTTCTTGAACACTTTGCCATGTAGAAATTTCTTCTACGAGATACTCTAAATGATCTCTTTCAAGTTCAAAGTTCCACAGATCTCTAGAGCAGGGGCAAATCTCTCTGACATGTCCTGGAGACATTTTCCCCATTGTCTTGGTGATCAATATTCAGCTTCTTGTTACTTGTATTAATTCATTTTCACACTGCTAATAAAGACATAATGGAGACTGGGCAATTTACAAAAGAAAGAGGTGTATTGGACTTACAGTTACACGTGGCTGGGGAGGCCTCACAGTCATGGTGGAATGTGTAATGCGTGTCTCATATAGTGGCAGACAAGAGAAGAGAGCTTGTGCAGGGAAACTCCCATTTTTCAAACCACCAGATCTCATGAGACTTATTCACTATCATGAGAACAGCACGGAAAAGACCTGCCCCATGATTCAATTACCTCCTAACAGGTCCTTCTCACAACAGCTGGGAATTCAAGATGAGATTTGGGTAGGGACACAGCCAAACCATATCATTAGTTATACAAATTTCTACAGCTGGCTTGAATTTCTCCCCCGAAAATAGGGTTTTCTTTTCTATCACATTATCAGGCTGCAAATTTTCCAAACTTGTATGCTCTGCTTCCTCTTGAATGCTTTGTCACTTAGAAATTTCTACCACTAGATAACCTAAATCATCTGCCTCAAGTTCAAAGTTCCACAGATCTCTAGGGCAAGGACAAAATGGTGCCACTCTGTTTGCATAGCATGAGTGACCTTTACTCTAGTTACTAGCAAGTTCCCCATCTCCATCTGAGACCACCTCAGCCTGGACTTTATTGTCCATATCAGTATCACCATTTTGGTCAAAGTCATTCAACAAGTCTCTAAGAAGTTCCAAACTTTCCCACACCTTCCTGTCTCATGAGCCCTCCAAGTCTCTAGGAAGTTCAAAATTTTCCCACATTTTTCTCTCTTCTTCTGAGCTCTGCAAACTGTTTCAGCCTCTGCCTGTTACTCAGTTCCAAAGTCACTTCTACATTTTCATATATCTTTACAGCAGCATCCCACTCTTTCTGGTACTAATTTAACGTATTACTCTATTTTCATACTGCTATGAAGAAATACCTGAGACTGGGTAATTTATAAAGAAAAAACGTTTAATGCATTCACAGTTCCACATGACTGGAAAGGCCTCCCAATCATGGCAGAAGGTGAAGGAGGATCAAAGGCATGTATTACATGGTGCAGGCAAGAGAGAATGTTCAGAGGTAACTGCCCTTTAGAAAAGTGTCAGATCTCATGTGTCTTTTTCACTATCACAAGACCAGCATGAAAAAACACAGCCCTTCGATTCAATTACCTCCCACTGGGTGCCTCCCATGACATGTCAGAACTATGGAGCTGCAATTCAAGATGCAATTTGGGTAGGGACACAACCAAGCCATATCAAATTTAAAGGGCTACCACTACCTGATTTCAAGACTTACTGTAAAGCCACAGAAATCAAGATAGGATAGTACTGGTGAAAACAGAAGCAAAAAAAAATCAAAAGAACACAATTAAGAATACAGAAATAGAACAACTTATTTATGAACTTTTCATTTTTGACAATGTTTCTGAAGATAAATGCATGGAACAAGGATAGCCTTTTCAACAAATTTTGTTGAAGCAATTGATCATCCATTTACACAAAACAAACCTCAATCATAATATGTACCACATAAAAATATTAACTCAAAATTGATTATAGACCTAAATATAAGACATGAAACTGTAAAACTTTTAGGAAAAACAAAACATTGTGTCACTGGGGCGGGCAAAGATTTCTTAGACAACACCAAAAGCATGATTAATAAAATTTTTAAAATGATATATTGGAATTCGTCAAAATTGATAATTTTATTCAAAAGAAAGTTTAAAGAATGAAAAGGCAAATTAAATTACAGAGGACAAAAATGTTTGCATAATACATATTTCATAAGTTTTTATATTCTACATCATATATGACATTCTGAAAAGGCAAAATATATAAGTACAGACAACAGATTAGTGCTTGTCCTGGGCTCTAGGTCAGTGGAGGGGTTGTTTACAATGGACAATGGGAGGCTTTGGGAGGCAGTTGATGATTTTCTATATCTTTATTAATAGGGGTTACATTACTTTATGCATTTTTCAAAACTAGAGGAATCATAAACTCTAATGGGTACATTTCATATTTAAGTTTCACCTTATTAAAATAAATAAGAGAGATGACAAGCTACTGGGAAATAAATGTAGCCTACCCAATATTTAATGTATCTGTCCTCTGCTTTGCTCTGCTCCTCTGGTGGGCTTCCTAATTGGCAGGTGCAAGCTGAGTTTTGGGCAGTATGCTTGCATTTTGACCTAGACAAGGCACTTAGATACAGCTTAGTTATTGACTTCTGTGTCACAAAGGGGGCTGTGAGTCACCCTGAAGCTTTTCTTTGGGTTTCCACTGGAGAAGCTGTGCAATATTCTGGCCATGATATGTAAAAAATCATTTTGTTCATCATGGTAACTATAGTTTTCATAGAAATATTATATTTAGGCAACATTATTTTTTAAAAATGTCTTTTACTCAGTTAACTACCAACTAAGTATAGAGAACTTTTAACCATGTTAAAGGGAGCGTCATGACCCAGAGCATTATTCTTAGAAGTTGCCAGCCTTACAAAGACCCATCAGGGTAAGCAAGTCTAGGGGCAAGCAGTTAAAAATGATACACGTCTAACTATGCACTTCAAGGTGAAATAGATTTTATAGAAAAAGCCATATACAACAAAAATCTAAACTTTCAGAACTAGATGAATTGATGGATGGCATTACAAAATGACAGCTAATAGAACATAATTCAAAATCAAATGAGTTTTGAAAATAGAGCATCAGGGTCGGGTGAGGTGGCTCACGCCTGTAATCCCAGCACTTTGGGAGGCTGAGGCAGGCAGATCACGAGGTCAAGAGATCGAGACCAATATGCTGAAACCCTTGTCTCCACTAAAAATACAAAAAATTAGCCTGGCATGGTGGCAGGCGCCTGTAGTCCCAGCTGCTAGGGAGGCTGAGGCAGGAGAATGGGGTGAACCCCGGAGGCGGAGCTTGCAGTGAGCCGAGATCACACCACTGCACTCGAGCCTGGGTGAGAGAGCCAGACTCCATCAAAGAAGGAAAGAAAGAAAAGAAAGAAAAGAAAGAGAAAATAGAGCATTTGGCAGAGAGCATCATCCATATGACCCTTCACCTGGGTCATATTCTCATTGTGGCTTCCAGGGTTTTTTTCTCTACCCTTTCCTTCAATTTGAGTTTGTTTGTTGCATTGAAACTAATGGTACTTTTCATGAGACAAGAATCTTTAATTTTGCAGTATCAGAAAGTATATATGAATGACCCCAAGAATACTGTCTCTAAAGAAATTTTTGTGAAACCCACAAAATTAAGTAGTAGTGGCACATTATTAGTCAAGGGTCTTTCCTCTTACTTCATAATCCTATCACATGAACATGATAGTAAGTTACTTATATAGTTTAGCTCTGTGTCCCCACCCAAATCTCACCTTGAATTGTAATCCCGATAATCCCCATGTGTCAAAGTCAGGACTAGATACAGGTAATTGGATGATGGGGGAAGTTTGCCCCATGCTATTCTCGTGAGAGTGAGTTTCATGAGATCTGAAGGTTTTATAAGCATCTGGCATTTCCCCTGCTGGCACTCAATTCATTTTGCCATCGTGTGAAGAAGGTGCCTTTCTTCCCCATCACTTTCTACTATGCCTGAGACCTTCCCAGCCATGTGAAATTGGGAATCAGTTAAACCTCTATATAAATTACCGAGTCTCATGTATTTTCTCATAGCAGTGTGAGAATGAATTAATATAGTTTACTTCAGGAATGATTCAGCCTTCAAACAAATGTACTGTTGAACATCCAGACAATCAAAACAGACAGACAAGCAAGCAATAAAAACGTGATGAAAGATTTTTTCTGTCTTCAAAATTAGTTTGGAATTACCTTTAATTTTAGTTCAGGAAATTTTATCACTTAAGTGATTACACTTTCATTCAGTGGAAAATTCTCAGATTTGTAGCTCTCAGGAAAAGTTGATGTAATATTTTAAAATTATCTATTTGTCAATTTTAATAATATTAAAATAATTTTAACATATATTTTAGAGAGATTTAGTAATATTTCTCCTTAATACAAAAAAAAATGCAATCCTACTTTCTTAGTTATAAAAAATTAGGATGCCAAATAAGACCAACATTGCAGAGAGACTAGTACAAGGAATCATCTTCTGGTTATAGATTTATTCATTTTAATCAGGAGAATAAAAGCTTGCTTTTCATGTTTTTATCAGACAGTTTAGATTTATATTTTGTTTTGCTAATGGGCAAACAATAAATTTACCAGGAGTTTTATGGAAGGTTCCTTGTTTTCTTCCACTATAAATCAGTAATCTCTGAAAGTTAGAGTTTATTTTAACATTCATGACATTTCATTTTAAAATACTAACTTGCAAATAATGTTTTTCTCAAAATTTATTTTCGGATGGTAGTCTATTTTTCTGTTATCTTACTCTTTAGAAGGTCAGTAATATTTGAAGGTTACGTCGTTTTCAGGCCATAGAGCAATTCACGGGATAAATTTGCATTTGGACTGGTGAACTATTGCTTATGCAGGTGATTAAAAAAAAAAGAAGCTTGATAAAAAGCAAATTCAAAAACCTAAAAATGATAAATAAATGGAAAAGAAAATGTCAGATTGACATTT
>NW_016821443.1:258353-267847 GCF_001698545.2 Rhinopithecus bieti | reverse complement strand
TTTATATTTAAATAATAGAAATGAAAGTATGTTCCTAGACCTCTAGGGAATCAAACTAGAAATCTATAACAGAGAGGTAGCTGGAGAACCCCCAAATATGTGAAAATTAATGCATTTCAAATAACTCATAAGTCACAAAAGGGGATGCAAGAGAGGTTTTGAAATAGTTTGAACTAAATAAAAATAATATCAAAATATGTAGAATGCATAGAAATCAGTGCTTAAAGGGAAATGTATAATATGGAGTGCATCTATTAGAAAATAATAAATTTCTAATATCAATAACCTCTAGCATCCACCTCAGGAAGCTAGAGAATGAAAAGCTAATTAACACTAAAGCAAGAAATAAATAATAAACAGAGTAGAAAACAAAGAAATCAATACCAAAACACAATATATTAAAATAAACTAAATCAAAACTGAATTCTTTGAAAAGATCAATAATATTGATAGATCTCTAGCCAGGCTAACACAGAAAAAAAACAAGAGACAGCAATATAGCAAAAATTACCAATGTCAGTAATGAGAGAGAAATCATTATTACTAATCCCATGGACAGTAAAATCATGACAAAAGAACATTATGAACAACTGTAGGCTTACAAATTTGATAAATTGAATGAAAACAGATCAATTCATTGAAAGACACAAACTACCAAAACTCACACAAGGAAAAATAGCTGAAATAGCTACAGTAAGCTACTGTGTTCTTGGATAATAGACATGTAGATCTATGGACCAAAATCGAGAGCTCAGAAATAGACCTGCATAAATGCAGTCAACTTTTTTTTTTTTTTTTAATCACAAAGACAATTCAATGGAGAAAAGATCATTATAAACCAATGGTGCTGGAATGACTGTAAATACAAATGTGAAAAATCAAATCTAAAGCAAATATTACAACCTACATAAAAATTATTTATAAACCTAAATGTAAAATGCAAAAGTATAAAACTTTTAGATAAGAACATAGAAAAAATATTTATGATGTAGGGTTGGATTATGAGTTTTAGATATAAACTAAAGCATAATTCATGACAGTAAAAAAGTATGCTAGACTCGAGTAAAAGCTTCTGCACTGTGAAAGTTACTGGTAAGATAATGAAAACTCAAGACAAAAGTGAGAAAAAATATTTGCAAAATACACATCCAAATGGACTTACATTCAAAATATACAAAGAACTCTTAAAACAATAAGAAACAAATGAAAAAACATGGGCAAATAATCTGAACAGACACCTCATTCAGAAAACATATATAGACAGGTGGAAAGTAAGTGTATGACAAAAATGTTTAATCATCGTTTTTCACTATGAAAATGAGAAATTCAAACAAAAAAGACATTCCACTGCACACGTATTAGAATGTCTAAAATCACAAATCTGATTATACCAATTGCTGGTGAAGTCGAAGAGCAACGCTTTTCATTTAATGCATGTAGGAATACAAAATGGCTTAGCCACTTTTGAAGACATTTGGAAATTTCTTCCAAAGATAAACATAACCTTATGCTCCAGCAATCATTGTCCTAGTTATTTACTCAATTAACAGAAAAATTCATGTTTACATAAAATCCAACATGCAAAATTGCATAGCAGCTTTATTTATGATTGACCAAAACTGGCAGCAATAAAAATGTCCTTCAGTAGAGCAATACATACATAAGCTATGATACATTCATACAATGGGATACTATTTAATAATAGAAAGAATCAGCTATCAAGCCATGCAACAATATGAATGAATATTAAATGCATATTGCTGAGTGAAAGAAGCCTGTCTGAAAAGCCTGCATAGTATATAACTCAATGTACACACATAATGTGGAAGGTCAAATTCTAGAGGTAATAAACAGGTCAGTGGTTGCTTTAGGTTCAGTGGCAGGGGGAGTCTTGTAAAAGTAAAGCATAAGGGATTGTTTTAGGACTGAAAATATTCTGTATAGTACTATAATAGTGGATGTACAACATTAGGCATTTGTTAAAATTCATACATCTTTATAGCATGAAGTTAAATTTAATTCATGCAAAATTCAAAAAAAACAACTAGGAAGTCAGGAAATTCCAGTATGGAATACAGATTCTCACAAAATAATCTAATTGTACTAAAATATATGCAATAACCTCTTTGAGGGGAGTGTGGGAAAGATAATAATGACCTAAGTAACTTTGAAAATGAATGAGGACTATAAAAGAATAAAGACAGAAAAAAATTGTACATAAACATTTCGCTCTATTTGATAAGGTTGTTTCCTGTAACAATTTCTGAAACTACTCTATGTATACTAGAACTGAACAATTAAGTAAATGAATGTGGGATGGTACAAGTTATGCCCTCTTACTGATGTTGGAAGGTTTTAGGCAAGCAAGGGAAGAGGGCTTGAATGTTCCATTTGGTAATGGAATAGAGTTAGACAAATCAGTACCAACTCATATATAGCATAAGATGGATACAGAGGGTAACATATAAAAACACTTCTACATATATATAAACATAGTATACATGCATATTATGGACTGAATGTTGAAATCTAGTCCCCAGTGTGATGGTATATGGAGTGAGGCTTTGAGGAAATGATTAGGTCAAGTGATTTAGGTCATAAAGGTAGAGCCCTTATGAATGCGATTAGTGCCCTTATGAGAATGGGTCAGAAAGCTAGGTTCCTCCTTTTCTGCCATTTGAGAGTCCATCCAGATGATAGCCATCTGCAATCTGAAAGAGCGCTTTCACCAGAACCTAGCCATACTGGCACCATGACCTTGTAATACTAGTCTCTAAAACTGTGAAAAATAAATTTCTGTTGTTGATTAAGTCAACTAGTTTATGGTATTCAATATAGCAACCCTGTGCTTGCCAAGACAATGCATCTATTTCCTTGCTCTGTCAGCTGGGAAAGGCTTGAAGAAATATTTCCTCAATAGCAATAAGAATACCTAGCAACTGCACTCTGAAAGCAAGGGCTGTATATACTGACTGACTTACATAAAGTACGATGTGGAAAGGTGGGAAAAGAGTAACTTGACAGTAGAGAAACCTGACAAGCACCATCAGCCAAGGGATCAAGGTCCACATCAGCAGTGATGTTATGTTGATACTGTGTATCCCTTGATACAATGTGATGCAAGTGGCACATCAGCTCTGTACTTTACATCTTTCTCCTAAAAACCAGCAGCCTTAATGTAATCATGAGACAATTGAGGGAGACTCTGTGAAATACATGACCAGTACTCCTCAAAAGTGTCAAGATCATCAAAAATAAAGAAAGTATGGGACACTATCACAGCCAGGCAGATCCTAAGGAGACATGATAACTAAATGTGATGAGGGATCCTCGATGGGATCCTGGAAGAGAAAAAAGACATTCGGTAAAACTAAAAGACTCTAAATGAAACGTTCACTTTAGTTATTATGCGTCAATATTAGTTCATTAATTGTGACACATGTACCATACTAATGTAAGGTATTACTTTAAAATGGAGGAAACCGGGTGTAGCTATATGGAATATCTCTAAACTATTATCGCAACTTTTTTAGTAAATCTGAAACTATTTAAAAATTTTAAAGTTCATTTATAAAGGGATTAAAGAAGAAAATGGCTCAACATGATTAGTCACTAGAAAAATGCAAATTAAGATCATGATGAGGTGTCATTAAGCAGTCATAAGAACAGCTAAAATAAAACACAGTGACATTACCAAATGTCAGTGTGGCTTTGGAGAAACTAGATATCTCATCCATTTCGTAAAGAGATGTAAAATGGTACAGAAAAATTGGAAGATAATTTGACAGTTTTTTAAGAACTGAATACACAGTTTTGATATGCCACAGAAATTGTAATCCCAACATAAATAAATCATCATAATTCAATCACAATATAATTAAAATCACTATTGCTCCTAGGGTAAAACCCTCTATAACATGTTATTGCCCTGAATACTGTAGGCAGCTGTTACATAACTGTAAATATCTGTGTATCTAAACACAGCTAAACACACAAAAGGTACAGTTAAAATGTGGTACTATAATTGTATGCGACCACTGTCACATAGATGGTTCATAATTGATTGAAATGTCATAATGTGGCACATGATGGTATTTTGCTGTTCATTCTAGCATTCCCATACATAAAATGTCTATAATAGAATATTTAAATGAAACATTTAAATACTGTCTGTTGATTTTGCATTATATAAATATTGTTTATTGTTGGCCTTGTATTGTGTTATAATGTTTCCATTCTTCATTTTTGTGTGTTCTTCACGAAGTTAATACCTACTTATTTAAAATTATTTGGCTGTATTGATAACGAGTAAACTATGTATTACTATTATCTTTCATAGCCTTTGATATAATTTTCCAGTAGTGAAATCTCTCACATTATTGACCACTTTAATTTTTCCCTTCAGATAGCATCACACCTCAGCTCTCTCTCTTCTTACTCAGATTGGATTTATTTCATAGTTATAAGATCCTGAAATTTTCTTTCACTTTTTTGCTAAGAATTTTATTAACCTTTTTCTTTTGGTGCCTGTGATTTGGATCATACTTTTTTTTCATTCTTGCTTATTCCATTATTTTGGTGGGATATATTCTCACTGGGTTTCCCAGGAAAGGGTGAATAAGAGAAATAATTTTATAGACCATATACATGTAAAGACAGTCTCCTCATCCATGATTAATTATTTAGCTGGGTATAGAATCCAGTGTTTACAAGATTTCAACTGTTGCTACTGAAAATCATAATGCCATTCTGATGCCTGATCTTCTGTACAGAATCTGTTTTGTCAGCCATTTTTCTGCCTCTCTGAGTATTTCACAATATGATTTAATAATGGTTCCCTTATAAAGAATTTTCATCGATCTCCTTCTTTCTAGCTCACATGTCACCCTTTCCCTAGAAAACAGGCATCTCATGGTTTTATTTGTATACATTTAAGGGGTACATGTGCAGTTTGATTACATAGATATGTTGCATAGTATTGTAATCTGGAATTTTAGTGTAACCATCACACCTGAATAGTGTACGTTTTCACTCATTAAGTAATTTCTCATCCCTCACCCTCCTCCCATCATCCCACTGTTATGAGTCACCAATGGCTATTATTCCACATTCTGTGTCTATGTATACACATTATTTAACTCCGCTTATAACTGAGAATATGTGGTATTTGACCTTCCATTTGAATTGTTTACCTTAGGATAATGGCTTCCAGTTTCATCCTTGTTGCTGCAAAAGACATAACTGCATTCCTTTTTATGCCCAAGTAGGATTCTATTGTGTGTGTGTGTGTGTGTGTGTGTGTGTGTGTGTGTGTGTGTATTACAAATTTTCTTTATCCCATAATCCATTGATAGACAGGTTGGTTTTGTATCTTTGCTACCGTAAATAATATTGCAATAAGCACACAAATGCAGGTATCTTTTTGATATAGGGATTTTTTTTCTTTGGGTAGATACACAGTTATGGGATTACTGGATCAAATGGTAGTTCTTTTTTAGTTCTTTGAGAAATCTTCATACTGTTTTCTATAGAGGTTTTACTAATTTACATTCCCACCAACAGTGTATATGTGTTCCCTTTTTGCTGCATCCTTATCAAAATCTTTTTTAAAATCTTTTTACAAGTGGATATTCTGCCTGCTATAAGATATCTCACTGTGGTTTTGATTTGTGTTTTTATGATAATTAATGACATTGAGTATTTTAATATTTATGTCTTATTTTGAGAAAATGTCTTTTCATGTCCTTCGTCTACTTTTTAATGGGGTTATTTTGTTGTTATTCTTAAGTTATTTGAGTTCCTTGGAAATTCTGGATGTCAGGCCCTATGTGAGATTCATAGTTTACAAATATTTTCTTCCATTCTGCAGGTTATCTGTTTGCTCTGTTGATTATATTTTGCTGGCTAGGCAGAAGATTTTTAGTTTAATAAGTAACATTTGTCTATTTATATTTTTGTTGCTTGTGCCTTCAAGGTCTTAGTCATGAACTATTTGCCTAGGCCAGTATCTAGAAAAGTTTTTTCTAGGTTTTATTCTCCTATTTTAATCATTTCAGGTCTTATTTAAGTCTCTGATCTATCTTGTGTTTCGCATATGATGAGAGATAGGAATCAACTCTCATTCTTCTGGATATAACAATCCAATTCTCTTGGCACTATTTATTGAATAGGATATCCTTTCCCCACTGTATTTTATTTTTTTGTTAAAGATCAGTTGGCTGTAGATATGTGGCTTTATTTCTCAGTTCACTATTCTATTCCATTGATCTATGTGTCTATTTTGTCTTCCAGTACCATGCTGTTTTGGTTACTATAGCCTTGTATAACTTGAGGTCAGGTAATATAATGCCTCCAGCTTTGTTCTTTTGCTTAGGATTACTTTGGCTATTTTGGCTCTTTTTTGGTTCCATATGGATTTTAGGATTGTTTTTTCTAATTCTGTGAAAAAATGATATTGGTAATTTGAAAGAAATTACATTGAATCTGTAAATTTTATTTGGGCAATATGGTCATTTTAATGCAATTAATTCTTCTGTTCCATGAGCATGGGATATTTTTCCATTTGTTTGTGTCATCTACAATTTCTTTCATCAGATTTTGTAGATTCCCCTGTAGAAAGCTTTTATCTGCTTGGTTAAGTATCTTCCTAGGTATTTTATTTATTTATGTATTTATTTATTTAGTAGCTATTATAGATGGGATTGCCTGATTTGGTTCTGAGCTTGATTGTTATTGGTACATAGAAATGCCACTGAATTTTGTGCAATGATTTTGTATCCTGGAACTTTACTAAATTAATTTGCCATGTCTAAGAGTTTTTTTTTTTTTGGAGAAGTCTTTAGGATTGGCAAGTATAAGATTATACTATCAGCAAATACATCTTTGTGGAGTTTTGTAGTATAAATAGACTTATTGCTTGTTAATATCCCTTTTGCAGTGACTTGGAACTGTATTTGCTCAGTTGGTTAAAAAACTCACCAGCTTTCTCTAGCCCTCAAATTATTGACATGTCTTGTGCTTTATTATTTGTTTTCTTCTGCTTTCATCCTTGCATAATTACAACTGTTTTTCTTCAAATGGGACTCAATAAGGGAGATGACATGAGTGTACACATTCTGTCTGCTACCTTAACTGCAAGTTAATTCAACAACTCTTAAATTTATTTTATTAACATAATTACCATAAAACATTCAAGTCAGTTATTTTTTCTGTTAATTCAATCGCTTTTTAAGTTTTTTATTTTGTCTTTGTTTTAAATAAACTGACTATAAATATGAGCCTTTATTATATGAGCCATGTATTTGCTAGCATATGTAGTAGCGATAATTAATCTAATAAGACATGCAATAATCTGTTTTGAAAATGAGTTGTTTCAGTAAACTAAAACTTACTGAAAATCATTTCATTATTTTTTGCTTGAAATCTTCCTGAATTCAGTGCCACTTACTTTTCATCTTAAAGAGGATTGTGTTTACTGAATGAATATTCTTTTAGCTATTGTTGATAATCTCTATTCAGCAAAAACTAATTGATTTACTCAATAGCAAAAATAACATTTCAGGTACTGTGGAGACATGTAAGATAGGGTGTTATTAATATATATATATATGCAAGATCACCATTAAGTTGTTAATTTTTCTCTTGCCTTTGCTAACTAAACTTAGAGCTGTAATTCTAATTTTACTTCTCCTTGGCTGTTTGTTAAATCCTTTATGATTTACTATAGTCTATAAACTAAAGAAAAATAAAATTTCCAGTCAAAACACTTATTTTATGAAAAAATTGAGTCTATTTCTGTAGTACTGAGAGCTCATATCTCTAAGGTAGTTTAAATAAAATAATATAGTATATAACAGATGTTTTCCTCGGAGCTTTTTTTTTCCTTCATTTCTTCTGGGTTTCCAGATGGGTCTTAATTGTTTTTCAATACAGTTTCCTTCATCAGGATATTACAGTTATCAGCAAATACTCATTGAATTAAGATTGAATTATCATAAGAAGAATTCTTCTTGATGGTAAAGTAAAATCTTTTAGGTTGGTTGAATAATTTATAGAATAACTACTAAGAAATTCTAGTAAAAAGCACAGTCTCTGAGGTTAGACTCGTTTCTCAGCTTCACTTCATACTGGCCAGGTGACCTGGGCCAAGGAATTCAACTTTTCTAAACTTTGGTTCCCACATCTTTAAAATAAAGATATTAATTTCTTTCCCACAAGGTTTTAGTAAAGATTAAGTCAAATAGTACGTAGTGCATTGCTTTCCATGGGGTAATATCTCCATAATCATTAGTTGTTACTATTTTCTTGTTTTGTGTTAAGGATTGAACTAGGTATTGGTGATGAGCAAAACAGCCACATTCAATGACCAGAAGTATGAAACATGTTTAGTCCTAGGATAGACTAGTAAATGCATGTGGTTTGTCTATAGACTGGTCTGAATTTATGATCTCATTTTGGGGCTATCTCTTACTTTTGGCAAGTTATTTAACCTCTCAAAGTCTCAGCTATCTCAATTATAAAATGGTTATTCTAGCAACACCTTTATTTGGTTGTCATGACAAATGTATAAGAAAATGACCATAACGTGAGTAATGTAGTCTACTTCACAAAGAAGTGCATAATTATGTCAGTATGACATTAATATTTATTCCTGAAACAACATGCAAAATTTTAATCCATTAATGATGTATATTCATCCACTGTTCATCATTTAAGAGTGATACATATATATGAACATTGATGTTTTATACACATTTTGTGAACCACATAACATAAAAGTATGCTTTAATTATAGTCTGGTCTTTAAGTCACACTTTCTGAGAACTGTTTCCATCGATGGGGGGTAGGTTTTGAATAACATAGTGGTATTCTATTTTTAGGCACCAATTTAAGAGGATTGTACCTCTGAGGGGAAAAAAACTACTTAGAAAATTTTAGTATGGGTTCTGTTCTTACTGTGAGATGTAAATTTTGTTTTCTTTTCTAACAGAGACTCTCCATGCGCTCTTTCTCATCCCAGCTCTCCTGAATGTGAATGTCCAAATTAGTCACCAGGAACATAGTGAAATTAGCACAAAGCTTTCATTACTGCTGTGAATAATAACAATCCAAATTTTGCTGTTTAATTTCTAAATGAAAACAAGTGTTACTTTTTACAAAATAAATAATGTGAAATTATTGCTTGCATATCTTCCTCTGCAAGTAAACATGACCAATATTTATTCATAGCTTTCTGCATGATATCAACATAGCAAACAATTCAGTGCATTTGATTTTGTAAGAAACTTAATCAGATTAATTATACCACATTTTGAAAATCAGATAATTTGTTAAGTTAAATTTTCATTTTTATAGCATGTTTTCGTGACATTACATAGACTGAAGCCTATTAGAAATACTCATGTTCATTATCCATTGCATATTTTATTTATTTATTTATTTATTTATTTATTTATTTATTTATTTATTTTTGAGACGGAGTCTCACTCTGTCGC
>NW_016821443.1:256775-258245 GCF_001698545.2 Rhinopithecus bieti | reverse complement strand
GGCCAGGATGGTCTCGATCTCCTGACCTCGTGATCCGCCCGTCTCGGCCTCCCAAAGTGCTGGGATTACAGGCTTGAGCCACCGTGCCCGGCCTCCATTGCATATTTTAATTGAACTTTACAACAAAAGAACATTTCTTTGAAGATGAAAACTATTTTTACTTTCCATGTCTATAACATATGATTTAGTTGTTCTGATTCTACCAAATAATTCAGAATTTAACCATATCAGATAACTGGAAAAAAATTTAAATGTTCCAAATTCTCTCCATTTCCCATGTAGAGAAATAATTTCTATTAATTCTTATAATAAAAAGAAACATGAAAATAACACTGAGGTTGGAGTCAGGGACATCTCCACCCCAGATTAAATAGGGATTTGTGAATAAACATACCAGCAAAAATCTGAAAAAAACAGCAATAGGGAAAAAGAGTAAATTATATGTAAATTATCGAAAGGATACAGAGAGAATATGAAAAACTTTTATGCTTTCGCTTATATTGTCTTCAATATTTCTAACATAGCTAATGTTTTGTCAAATTTTGGCAAATAGTGAGTTTTCCCAAATAACAAGTGAGGATTACACAAACTATATTTCTAATAAAGTAATTGCTGTATGCAAAAATCAATGAAGTAAATGTAAAGATCATCAGTTGTACTCTCCTATTTTACAGATGAACAAACAGGCTAGGGAGGTTAATTGAAGTCATGGAGAACGTCCTGTGAGTTACTTGCTGAACTAGAAATAGAACCCATGTATGTGTTCAAGTTCCTTCATGCTTCACATCACTGGGCCATTCTATATCAAAGTATTTCCATTCTCTGATTTTTCAACAAAATTTTGAAATATTATCTACCAACACATTTTCTTCAATCTATAGCAAAACTTTTTAAAGAAATTGTCTAGACCAATGATCTCTCAACTGGGATAGACAAAACCCAGAAGTTGTGCAGTAAACTATGTAGTGAACTGGTCACTACAGTGCAAGAAAAAATACTATAACTTCTACTTACATTTACTTTTATCTCAAGATAAAAAATTAAAGTTCTCAAACAATGTATATTAGCATATATGTTGGATGACAATTCCTCTTACTATGTTCAGAGTAATTTTAGCTCCTGTTTTCCAATAAAATTGTTAGATAATGTTTCCTTTCACTTTCAAAATTGGCCCAGTTGAACAATAAGTTATTTGGCTAACAAGTAAAATGTGTATACGAACACATACAAAGTATTCTAATGAGACAGTAGGTGCTTGACAACCTGGAAGGGTCCACTATCACTTCAATGTATTTCAACACATAACCATTAACTAAACATAATACAAATGGAAAATGCTTGAAAAATATTACTGGAAAAAAACATATAGATTGATGTTTACAATAATAATCTAAGCATGAAAAAACAATCAGAAAATAGCAGAAAGGATACTTTTTTTTTTTTTTTTTTTGGTTTTTTTTTTTTTTTTTT
>NW_016821443.1:249936-253377 GCF_001698545.2 Rhinopithecus bieti | reverse complement strand
GTATTGGGGTGGGAGTTACCCGATTTTCCAGGTGTTGTGTGTCTCAGTTCCCCTGGCTAGGAAAACGGATCCCCTTCCCCCTTGCGCTTCCAGGTGAGGCGATGCCTCGCCCTGCTTCAGCTCTCGCTGGTCAGGCTGCAGCAGCTGACCAGCACCGATTGTCCGGCACTCCCTAGTGAGATGACCCCAGTACCTCAGTTGAAAATGCAGAAATCACCGGTCTTCTGTGTCGCTCGCGCTGGGAGTTGGAGACTGGAGCTGTTCCTATTCGGCCATCTTGCTCCGCCCCCTCTAGTTACCTCCATTGCAGCATTTTTTGTAATGGGAACTTTTGGAAACAACCCAACTGTCCACCACTTGGGGATTAAGCAAATTGTAGCAAAAACAACATGAAAAAGACAGCTATACAAAAGAATTAGAACATCCATATGTAGATCCAGTGTTAATATTTCTATCTTGATAATGAAAAGCAAGTGTATAATAGGCTTTTTTTTTTGGTAAAATGATGCAAAGTAATCTATGTTTACATTTCAATGTGCATTCATAAAGACATTCTGGAAGTTAAACAAACAAACAAACAAAAGGCAGGAAAGGATCAGTGGTCACTTTAACCAGAATTGAGGAACAGGGATGTCTAAATGAAATGGAAGAGGGATTTTCACTTTGTATTTTGGGGTTGTTAAACTATGGTCTTATTCTCCTTCTTCAAAATTAAGTTAACTTAAAATTTAAAAAGCATTAAAACTATTGTATCATAACTGATCATATCAGCTAAGATAAATCAAAAACCATTAGAAATTAATTTGCCATGGTACAAAATATTACAAATGAAAGATATGAAATGTAAATGATCTTTCCATGTATTGGCTCTCTTCTTGTCAATCCTTATTAGTATGCAGCACAGAACTTATTTTTATGTTTTACACATTTTGTTTCATAAATTTAGCTACACTAACTTTTTTTCTAAACATACTGAAGACCATTCATAGTTTTTTTTTATTCCTAATAAATCACACACCAACATGCATCTCTTGACTGTAGTGGACAATAATGAAAGATCCTGATGTTTGGGAAGATTGGCCATTTCTACAATTTATGAGTTGTATAGACTTGGATAGGATTCTTAACTTCTCTCAGACTCTTTCTTCAGCTGTGAAATGAGAAAATGATTACCCCTTTATTTCATTTCTTAATGATATATTGTAGGTAAAGTCTCTAACACCTATTAGGGATTCAATTACTTCCCTTTTGCTTTTCATAAATAAAACAGTATTCCAGAAATAAAAGAGAACTTCCAAATGATAGATTTGGATGATAGGCATGGTTCATGGAGAAGGTAACATTTACTCTGAAGCTTGGAGCAGAATTAAAAGTTGGACTTCTGAAAATGTAGGAAAAGAAATTCTGAGAAGATAAAACAACGTGAGCAACATGAACTAATTCAAAGTGTTAGAAATAAAAGATAGGTAAGGAGTACACCTGTATATCAGCTTGCAAGAAGCATAGTATGCATAAAATTGGAAATAATTAGAAGACAGAAATTTTAAGGTATTAAAATTCTCACTAAGAAATTTGGAATTATATTTATTAAGAACAAATACTTGTTAAGAGGTTTTGTATGACATAAATAGGAGAGTGAGTTACGAAGAAAAATTCAGCAACGGAGTGTGTCTAGAGTGGAAAGAACTTGTGTAGGAAGACACTAATTATGAGTCTTTAGGAAGAGTCATGAGAGAAGTAAATAAGAAGCATGGATTTGAAGAACTGTGGTAAAATGATGGGGTAGTGACTCGCAGAGTTACTATTAAAGAAGCACTGTAGAAAAGTCACCTACCATAAAAGAATCAAAATGATATAGTTATGCATACATGGAAATGTCACAGTGCATTACTGCTTTGTGGCCCTGCCCAGTCACTATCTCCTTTGTTTCAGATGTTGTAGTTAATGATAAGTGGTGAATGGTTTAGTATTCTTCATTGCACAAGTAGTATGTCAAGGATGTAACGTTATGTATACATATATGTCATATGTAATGTCATACATAATGTTGTTATATTTATATATATGACAACTTAACTTAATACCTAGATATTTTAATAACAACAATTGTTATTAGTGATAATATCAGTATCATTACTTTCAACAATATTTGGAAGCAGTGAGTAAATAGCATTATATAGTATCTTCATTATTTTCCTATGGCTACTATAACAAACTACCATAAACTTAGTGGCTTAAGACACTACAAATTTGTTATATCAAAGTTCTAGAGGTCAGACTTCAAAATGGATCTCACTGGGCTAAAATTAACTTGTCAGCAGGGCTGTTCCTCTTGGAGGTTTTAGGACAGGGTTCATTGTCTTGCCTTTTCCAGCCTCCAGAGGCTGCCTGCCCTTGGCTCAGGACTCTTCCATCTTCAAAGCTATTAGTGACCACTGGGGTCTTTCTCATACCGTATTTCTCTGATTCTCTCTCTTCTGCCTCCTCCTTCCTCTGACAAGAATGCTTGTGACCACATTGGACCTCACCCACCAGATAAACCAGAAAACCTCCCATCTTAAGGTCAGTTTCTTAGGAATCTTAACCACATCGACAACCTTAATTCCCTCTTGCCATATAACTTGACATGTTCACACATACTGGGGATTAGGATGCAGGCACCTTTTGGGACCATTATTCTGTCTACCATAGTGCTCAACCTGGGATTTTTCAGGATATGCATTCCAGAGTTTTCCTATAGACAAATGGCAGAGACCAACATCACAGGAAACCAGGTTGGCAGTTGGACAAAATTATTTTTTCACAAAGTTGCTGAGCACTGCTGACATTTCTAGTTTATTCACCATCACTTGCCAAATATCCTGACCCTTACTAAGCTCTTTGCAGAGTTTCGTATTTACGATATTCTTTCTCACACTTAACGCGTTTGAAGATCCTTTTTACTTGTTGAACTCTCATTAATTCCTCCAAAATCTCCATAATTATAGCAGTTTACATGTACATTTATGTACATATTTCAACTCTTTCTAACTCTAGATAAGGAATGTCTTTTTTTTATTATTATATTTTATGTTCTAGGGTACATGTGCACAGCGTGCAGGTTTCTTACATATGTATACATGTGCCATGTTGGTGTGCTGCACCCATTAACTCATCATTTACATTAGGTATGTCTCCTAATGCTATCCCTCCCCCTTCCCCCCACCCCACAACAGTCCCCGGTGTATGATGTTCCCCTTCCTGTGTTCAAGTGTTATTATTGTTCAATTCCCACCTATGAGTGAGAACGGGTGGTGTTTGGTTTTCTCTTCTTGCGATAGTTTGCTGAGAATGATGGTTTCCAGCTGCATCCATGTCCCTACAAAGGACATAAACTCATCCTTTTTTATGGCTGCATAATATTCCATGGTGTATATGTGCCACATTTTCTTAATCCAGTCT